>NW_020954615.1:9491735-9564870 GCF_900497805.2 Vombatus ursinus | reverse complement strand
TGTGTGTGTGTGTGTGTGTGTGTGTGTGTGTGTGTGTGTGTGTGTGTATACAGAAAGAGACAGAGAGAGAGAGAGAGGGAGAGACTGTCAGGAGTTTGTATATTAGTATACACATGTAATGTATTAATATAGTTTAATATGATATATTGAAAATATTATGTATTTATTAATAAATTCCTATGACATGGGCAAACTTTTCAACAAAAACTCCTCCAGGAGCAGTTTTGATTCAGTGCTAGTGAATTTAGTGCTTCAGTTCCTAGTGAAGATACAAATCCAGACACTTATCTGAATACCTTAAACTTCCTATATCTCAAGAGTCCTACTTGAACTCCTGTTGGAGCAGGTTTGCTTGGAAAGATTCTAAGACATCTGCTTGTCCAGGCAGAAATCAGGCCACAGCAGAATTTTTTTAGATCTTTGGCACTTCCACTACCAGCTGGAGCTAGAAAGGGCATAAAATGAAAAGTAATGGAAGGAAAAACAGTTGTCTGAAGTCCTTCAAGGCAGGAGAAATTTGAATCATTTCAAGTTTGGGCAAGAAGGAAGGTTGGCTCGTTTCACTACTCCCCTAGCCCAAACACCCAGAATAATTGATTATCCATCTGGTACCACTGTGCTAATAAAAAAAGGAGTCTTCTTAGCAATTTCAAGACATGGCATGAAAGACAGAATTACTTGGTGTATAGATCCTGGTTTTGGAGTTGGGAAGACATGGGTTTGAGTCTTGATTTTTGATGTAACCATGAATAAGTCAATTATATACCTTCTCAGTTCTCAGGGTACCTGTTTCAGAATATACATTCCAACCAGTTGTAGATCTGCACTACACAGGAAGTTTCCAAAAGTGAAGTTCCTTACACTGATGAAATCATTGGTTCAATCAAAGCAAACAAAAACAACTAACACTGATTCAACTATTAAAGTGAAAAAAAAAAATTAAAAAAAAAACAAATCCTATTTCATCCAAGATCTCACTTGATTATACCAATAGCCTTCTGTGGTAGTCTATATAGCTAGCATTACACCTTTATTATATAAGATAAAATAGTAATAATAGATGGAAAGGCCACATAATGGAGCCTCAGAGAGGAGAAGTGAGAGAAGCAGTGATCATATATCAAGGGTTATTGAGAGTCAGGATTCCAAACCAACATTTCCTCACTTCAAATCTAGTATGCTAGCAACCAAATTGGATAGCCTCAACAAGGAAGCAATGTAAGGGAAGCATCCTTAAAATTACATTGAAGACATTTCTAATTCCTTCCTAATTCTGATACTGGCCATCTACATGACCTTGGGCAAGTGATTTCAGCTCCCTATTTTCAATGAACTAGAGTTCATTAAGTGCCATTTATGTACCAATTATGAAACACTTATTAAGTAGTGATGATGAGCCAGACATTGCTCTAAGTGATGGGGATACCAAAAAAAAGGGGAAGAAAAGGCAAACAGCCCATGCCCTGTCCTCAAGGAACTTACATTCGAATGAGGAAGAGGAGATGAAATCAACTAAGTAGCCATGAAATAATTGGATAAATGACTGATACTGTGTTAAGAGAAAAGAAATACAGAACATAAAATAAATCTTCCCCTCAATGAGCTTATATTTTAATAAGGAGAGTGCATGTCCATATATACTGAATAAATAAATAATAAGGTGGATAGGGAGGAAAATATTCTCATCTGGGAGGATCATGTTTCCTATAGCCCTTGAACTGCTTTTAGAGGCAAGTGAGGAAGGGATTGTAGGAGACAGAAGAGAGGAGGGAAATAGCACATCCTGATCTTAAAGTCTTACTTAAATGTCACTTTTGTTGTTGTCATTATCATTATTTAGAAGGACAGAGAGAAAGGACCAGCATTTTAATTGGATTTTAAGTAAGTCCCAGGAGAGGAAATTCTCTCCACTAATGCAAGTAGAAATTTTCTCTGTATCTTATATCCTTAAAGAATTTCTTTTAGCACTGTGAGGTGAAGTTACTTGTCTCTGGTCCCACAGCCAGGAGGGGAGAAGGGCAAGACTTTGAACACAGTTCCCTATTCACTATCCCACACTGCTTCTCCATGATCATTAAATGTAAAATGATGAAGTTGGATTACATGATATTTAAGGTCCCTTTGTGACCTAATTTTTTTTAGAATTATTTTACAAATGCTAGTAAATATTCTGAAGCACAGTTTACAGAAATGATGGGGAAGATACCTCAAGGGGATAAGCAGGAGAGTTCAAATCTTGTTTATTTTGCAATTAACAATGGCAAAGGATTGCTGATAATTGACATCTCCCCAGTGACTGATGGCATTAGCCTAGATGTTGATTTACTCTGTGACAACAGCCCTCTTGGCTCAAGAGATCAAGCTCAGGAAAGCTACAAATCAACTGAACGGAGATTTCCCTTTGGTGCTCTGGATTGAAGCCAGATGTTAAGTGGAGAAGGGCTGAGATGAAGATTAAAGGATGAGACAGGAATCCTCAGTGATGGGATGTTTCTGGGCAGGGAGCAAGATGGCACCAGATGCTTTTCTTTTCCCATTGTTTTTTTTTTTTTAATCATTTCAGTCCTATTGCTATCTCCTCTAAGCATCATGGCTTTTCATCCATTCCTTTCACTTTTCCCCTTACTAGGATTCCCATATGCCACTTTTTTCTCTTACTAGCTAAAGAAATCTGGAGAAACTTTGGGAAAGGAGGGAGTAACAGAGCTTAGAGAGGTATCTTCAGGAAGGTCATTTTAGATTAGAGGATCTATTTCTGAAATTTCCTTTAGATCAAAATGATTAATTTTGGCTCAAATTATATCTTATCTGCTGATATCAAAAATGTGTGTGTGTGTGTGTGTGTGTGTGTGTGCATGTGTGTGCGTTGAATAAATGGATGTGTATATCCTGGCTGCCTTTAGCTATGAGAATATTTGTTCATTCTACCTTTTAAAATCCAATGAATTGACCTACCAGTACAGGCCTTCCATTTTCCTTTAGACATTGTCTTCTGCTAGCCATAACCTCACAGTGGCAGCTTGCATATCCTTACCACTTTTCTTTTTTTTTTTATAAATGCTTCCAGACAGCCTCAAATTAACAGGAAAAGTAGGTGGTAATGCAGCCCTGGGGACTTCAGGATTCATAGGATTAAAGCAATTAGAAATAGAAGAATATAAAGGTTATTGTGATGTTGATAGGGTACTGAACTTGGAGCATCAAAGACTTCAAATCATACTCCAGACACTAGTTACATGACCCTGGGAAACTCTCAATCTCCATGAATCTTTATTTCCTAATCATCAAAATGAGGGCGTGAGGTTGGCCTGTTGGATTCTATGATAGTTCATTTAATTAAAAAAAATAAAATGAGTAACCAAAATTGGATTGTTTATTCAAGGTGTCCCCAAAAGATCAATTAGTGGATTTGAGACTTCAACCCAGGAATTCTGCCTTAATTGCACATTCCCCATCTTGGATAACACCATTCTGCCCCCACAGCCCCAGATCCCATTTTTGGAGAGAACTGAAGAGGCTATGGGGGTATCTCGCCATTTTTGTCAATATCTCTGTTTTCAGTTGTGATTATTTTCAATTGAGATTCAAAAAAGTTATCTGTGTAATATTCATTATCTTACTGTCATTCAACTGAATTATTTCATAATTAATTGATTTCCAGGTCAGTTAGTCAATAAACATTATTTTAACACCTACACTACATTCCAGACATTTTATAAAACATTGGATATAAAAGAAAAAAAAACAAAACAAAATATAATCTCTGCCCTTAAGGATCTCAAAGTCTAAGTCAGGAAACATACAAGATAAAGACAAAACAAATCAGAGATACTCAATGATATTAAGGGGCTCAAGGAAAGTACCTAGAAGGTTCGTTTTTTAGCTCGGGCTTGAAGAAGATCAAAGAAAAGAGGAAATAGAGATGAGGGGAGAGAACATTATAGGAATGGGGATGAACCATATTAGGTTAGATTGCTACAAGATATTTGTATCATGGCGTAACTATATCATAGATTTTGTGCTGGAAAGGATTCAAGACATCACCTAATGCCCTCTTCTATGTTAAAGATAAGGAAAACATGGTCCAAAATGCTTCATAGTATCATAGATTTAAAGGTGGAAAGCCCTTAAGATTGCAACTGGCTCTTCCCCTTCATTTTTGGATGATGGAAATGAGTCCCAGAAAAGTAAACACACTTTCCAGGTCTTCTGATTACAAATCCAGAGTGCTGTCCATTGCATAGATGTTACCATATAACAACAGCTCTGGTTTGAATAGTGCTTTAGGCTTTGCAAAATGTTTTACTGATGTTCTTTAATTAGCTCCCCATATCCCTGTAAGATGTTACTATTCAGTCGTGTCAGACTTTTCATGACTCCATTTGGTATTTTATTGCAAAGATACTAGGGTGGTTTGCCATTTCTCTCTCCAAATAATTTTACTGATGAAAAAACTGAGGCAAACAGGGTTATGTCAATTGCCCAAGGTCACACAACTAGTAAGTGTCTGAGGCCAAATTTGAAATCACAAAAAAGGAGTCTTTCTGGGTCCAGGCATGGCACTCTATCCACTCTATCCACTCTATCTACTGTGCCAACTAGCTGCCCAACCATGTAAGTTATGTGCAATTATTCTTCTCATTTTGCACATGAGGAAAATGAGGTTGAGAGATTTTCTTTGACCTTCCCAGGGTCACACAGCTAGTAAGTGACTAAGGCAGGATTTGAACTCATCTGTGCCTGACTCTAAGTCCAGTACTCTGTTGTTTGCCAACCAGCCTTATATGTGCTATTGGCTTTGCTAAAAGGTAGATTTTTTTAATAAGATTGCCCTAATTGCCCAAGCTTGTTAGTTGACATCAGAAGCAAATAAGCAGTCTCTTACTTTAGTTATTGAAATAACAAATTAAATGTCTTTACATAGTGCTTAGTTTCATATGTAATCCTCTTTTTCATGTCTACTTTGTTTATGGGAATACTTATGTTAGCTTTGTCTGTGTATGTGTTTATGTGTGAATGTGTTTATCAAGTTCAATTTAAAAAATGTAAATAGTTTATACCATAAAATAAGTCTTATTAGAAAAAAAAATTCTTGTTAAAGGACATATTCTCTCAATATCCCCAAGGAATTCTGTTCAATTTCCAATGGAGTCAAGCCATGAAGGGCATGGTAGGTGTTACAGATTACAATGGAGCTGGAATGTAGTACATTAAAAGAGAGCCAGGCCTGACTTCATTCCTTGGAGAATGAAACAGAGATAGGAATGCAGACCTGAGACCAGTGTATTTCAACAATGTAAGGATTACTGACTTCATATACGTGGAATCCATCTCTCTGAAATGGCACATAGGTTATTCAGCATATCAACATATCCTTGCCAGTAACGTCATCATTATGTTTTTATTGAATTTTTTTTGGCTTGCAGAACATGAGATGGCATCAAGGGGCAGCCCGGCCCATGAAGCTATATCCTGCCTGGGTTTTAGTCGTATAAGGCATTGGGAATGGAACTATAACAAAATCTGCCATGGACCCACACTACTCTCCTCCCAATATGGAAGATAATCTATGAAAATCTATGGGTTGTAGCCTAAACCCTAAATGCAGAGAGTAGTAACTTGGAAATAAAGAGTAAAATTGGAATAATCATTAATTCTAGTACCTACCTGCCTCCCAGAGTTGTTTTGAGGTTCAAAAGAAAAAAAAAGGTAAAGGAATTTAAAATTGCTATGTACTGTTATTGTATATTCATATTTACAATGCTAGCAAAGAAGTAGGGAAAGATGTGGGTTCAAGTCACTCCTCTAACACACACTAACTGTGTAACCATGGACAGGTCCCTTAATTGCTTAGTGACATAGCTCTCTGCAACTATGAACAACACCGCATTTGCTAACCTGTTCTGGTCTAGATATTTCCAAACTGAGATTTCCCTAGCCCAGTAGAATCACAAGTTTCAATAACAAAAACAGCAGCAGCAGCAGCAACAGCAGCAAATATTGTAATTATTGTCATTTTTTCTAACATGGGAGCAATGAGAATATCATGATAGAGATGTAAGATATATTTAGGAAAAGGATTGGTTTGTGGGATGAAAGTGAGAGAAAGGTTAATCACCCTCACTAGCCAATCAAAAAGGTCCTGTTAAGCACCTGCTATGTACTAAGCATTGGAGGGACATTTATGAAAAAAAAATTAAAGAGAGCTTATTTATACAGAGCTTCCATTCTTTGAGTGGACAACATTTACCCAATTATGCATCAAGGTAGAGGCTTACCAGTTGAACATAAGAAGACTTCTCAATTTATTCAATTAACCATAGTTCTAAACTAAGGGGTTAAGAAATCATTAATAAATTTGGAAAGAGTGAAGTATTTTTATTTTTGTTTTATCATTGGAAGAAAGTAAACATGTAACACTGGAAATATTTTGTAAATGGTTGAAAAGGATTGGCCACATCCAGTGGGGATAGGTAGCTAGATTTGACAGAAGAAGCCACTTTGGAAATCCAAGATCCAACAATGAAGTAGTAAAGTGTTGAGAGTTTTCTGAATAATGTGTACTTTGAGGAGATAGACTTTAGTTATTGAAATAACAAATTAAATGTCTTTACATAGTGCTTAGTTTCATATGTAATCCTCTTTTTCATGTCTACTTTGTTTATGGGAATACTTATGTTAGCTTTGTCTGTGTATGTGTTTATGTGTGAATGTGTTTATCAAGTTCAATTTAAAAAATGTAAATAGTTTATACCATAAAATAAGTCTTATTAGAAAAAAAAATTCTTGTTAAAGGACATATTCTCTCAATATCCCCAAGGAATTCTGTTCAGTTTCCAATGGAGTCAAGCCATGAAGGGCATGGTAGGTGTTACAGATTACAATGGAGCTGGAATGTAGTACATTAAAAGAGAGCCAGGCCTGACTTCATTCCTTGGAGAATGAAACAGAGATAGGAATGCAGACCTGAGACCAGTGTATTTCAACAATGTAAGGATTACTGACTTCATATACATATGTGTGTCTATAAAAAATGGTAGCAGGGCTGGCGGACAAAGGAAATTATAGAACCCATTTAAAATTTGGTCATAGGAATTTCTAAATTTGAGTCTACATTCACCTCCTAAACACTATCTGTAATGGGGGTTGTGTGTTATAATATTTTTTTTTATGGAGGTGGGATGGGAAAGTTTTTGTATTAATGATTCTTACACTATTATATTATTAAATATTTTAGAAATGAACTCAATTTGACTGGCTAGAATCAATAAGGGGGACACTGATTGAGGGCTTATGAGTAACAACATTAGAAACCCAACATCCAGAGAGGAGAAATGGTCAGCTGCCCTTTAGGGAGCCAAACTGATAGACAGTACAAGTTGAGGAAAGATCCCTATATAGAGTGTTCCATATGTTCATGAAGAGTAAATAAAGAGAGCATAAATACAAAATGAATGGACTGTTAAATATAATTTAGTTATTGAAGCCACTAGAAGTTGGGGGAAATCAGGAAATACCATTTAGAAATTGGTGTGTAAGTTGCTCCTGGAGGGAAAAGAGTGATTCTAGGAGGCAGAAGCAAGGAATGAGTACATCCAGGCACGGAGGATGACTTATTCGAAGGCAAAGAGGAGGAGGGGAACAACTTTCTTCTTTATCAGATTGACCAAAAATGCAAATCTGGGAGAGGTATCTAATATATATGGTAATAGAATCTGGATCCAAAATTATTTTTGACAGATTGCAGGGGTGGGGAACCTGTGGCCTTCAAGGTGCTCAAGTGCAGCCCTGAAGTCAAAGGGTCACAATTGAGGATTTAGAGGGCTACATGAGGCTTTGAACCCACAGGCTCCCCACCCCTGGATTAGAGGATTGCACTAAATCTAATAAAATTACATCTAGTAGGCAGAAATGTAGTGACATACTTGAAAACAAAACATCAACTTCATAAATAGGACACTAGTTTTTTTTTTCTATAGAACAGTGCACATGCATATAGTTTATCAATAAACATTTATTAAATGCCTACTATTTACTAGGCACTGTGTTAATTGTTGGGGATACAAAAAGAGGCAAAAAAAAATAGACTCTGTCCTCAAGGAGATCTCAATCTAACTGGGGAGACAAGTAAACAAATATGTACAAACACTATATATATATGTGTGTGTGTGTGTGTGTACGTATATATAAAGATATATGCATACACATATGTATATCCACATATACACACACAGCAACAGAGGGAAGGCACTAGGATTAGAGGGATTTGGAAAGACTTGTAGAATTTTTTGATTTTAGTTGAGACTGAAAGCAAGCCTGAGACTGGTCTTCATGTATGTGGTGAGCTATCACATAGGTTAAGGGTTAGGCTCAATTTATTCTCCCCAAACAGCAGAAGGTGGAGCATTAGATATAGCCAAAATAAATTTGAGCATGTAGTAGGAAATAATTTCTAAAAAATAAGATTTGTCCCAAAATGAAATTGGCTATCTGGGGTCAGGATCCCCCTCACTGGCTATCTTCAAGGAAATGCAATTTACCACTTGTTTTGTATATTGTAGTGGGGGATTTTTTTTATGTGTTTTGAAATTAATGGCCATGGAGCTCCCTTCCAGGTCTGAGATTCTGTGATTCATTTACAAAACATGCTAAAGAGTAAGTATGAGGTCTTAAGCATTCTTGTAGGGTATATGACACAATTTCCCATGTGAGTACAGCCTTGGAAAAATGCAAGTCGTAGTAGGTGACTTGTATATTTCAAATTATGTTAACTCTAAAGAGCAAAGTATTTAGGCATGTAATGCCACCATATAATCCCTTATTTATCTAAGCTTGTGCAGCTGTAACATTGAGTTGGAGGAGCTAGATTTAAAATTCATGAAATGAATATTTGGAATTGTAATATTTTTCTCCCTGTTCAAAACCTCCCTCTAATCTTGTTTCCTTCATTTGTCCTAAATTAAACTGGGCATTTCCATGAAGGAGATGGATATTGTTTAATGCTTAATACTTAATGAGCTGCCCTGGGCACAACTGCTGGAGTGAAGCTTAGTTATTTGTCACAGGACACCAAATCAATTTCATAGACCTAGAAATGAAAATAAATTTATTTCCAGAATATGACTTTTAAAATATCAATAAACTTTTTATGAAGAACAAAACTTATATACCATTAACCCATTTCTGGACTGAATATACTAAGAGATTTTTTTCCTCTCAAAATTACCTTAACATTTTTTAAAAAGACTATTATTTTTTTAATGATGGTCTAATTAGAGAAGTATATTGCAATACCCACAAATTCCTTCCAAACATCTTTTGAGGAAGGTTGATATGGATGTCAGAAAAAATGATCCGGAAGCCTTGCCAGATGATAAGCCTATAATCCAATATATTTTTAAAATGGGAAATTAGTAGGTCATTACTAACATTTGAAATTTGAAATCTATTTTCCTAATAACACTTGTTATTATACCACTATAAAGTCTGCAGAACACTTTTCCCCTCATTATGATATATTTTCCCTGAGAGAATACATTATTTAATTTGTATCTTTATATGTATCCCTAGTTCCTAGAATGTTGCCTAGCACATAATAGATGCTAAATAAATGATTGTTAATTAAGTGAAATAACTTGAACTAAACTATGTTGAATATATTCAAAATGATAACTCTTATGGGTAAAGTAGACCAAATATTATTATTCTCACTTTTAGATAAGGAAATTAAGATTTGGAAAAGTGAGCTAATTGTCTCATAGTAATTCAGCTAATGAGTGGTGGAGCCAGGATGTGAAGACAAGACTTTTGCACTTAGAATTGTTGCTCTTTCTGCTACAAAATATGTCTTCCTATTTCAGTTAATTATAGTTAACACAGTTTTCTTAAGCACATATTATGTTCCAAGTGCTTTGCTGAACATTGAAGATCCAAAGATTAAATGCAGAATAGCCATGGCCCTCAAGGAGCTTGCATTATACCAAAAGGATACAATATAAATATCAATAAATTCAGGTAAATTCACAATGTGAACAAAGTGGTTTTGTCACAGGACAGACTTACACAACTAAGGGCATCATGAAAGGGGATCACCCATTTACTGTGGGTAAATACTTCTGAGATAAACTTAAAAGGAGCTAGAGAGACTGAGAAATGGAGGTGAGGAAGGAGATGATTCCAGGCATGGGCTAGAGGATGTGCAAACTCACACAGAAGCAGGACATGTATGTTGTGCATGGACCAGAATGACTTGAGCATAGTGGGTATGAGAAGAAGAGCCATGTGTGATCAGCTGGGAAAAAAATCAATCAATCAAAAACATTTATTAAGCACTTGTAATGAACTAGGCACTATACTAACTCTAGGGATATGAAAGAATAGTTCCTGCCCTCACAGAGTTCATGATGTAAGGGAAAGACAGTATGCAAACAAATACATACAAGTAAGCTGAATACAGCATAAATTGGAAACATTTAATGTAAGAATTACACTAAAATTAAAAGAGGTTGAGGAAGGCTTCCTGTTAAATATGATTTTTTTCCTTTTAATTAATTAATTAATTTCTAGTTTTCAACATTTACTTCAACAAGATTTTGATAAATTGTTTTCTTCTATTAGATTTTCTATCTCCTTCTCAATTTGGCCAATTGCATTTTTAGGGATTTGTTTTCCTCAGTGTACTTTTTTCCAGTTGGCCGTTTGTATTTTTTTAAGGACTTGTTTTCTACAGTTAATTTTTGTCCTTCCTTTTCCAAGCTGTTGACTCTTTCTTGCATACCTCTTATTTCTTTTCCCAATTTTTCTTCCACGTCTCTCATTTGACTTTTAAAATCTCTCTTGAGCTCTTCTAAGAAGGCTTTTTGGGCTTCAGACCAGTTCATATTCTCTTTTGAGGTTCCGGATGTGGGTTTATTGACAATGTTGAACTCTTCAGAATTTCTGCCTTGATCTTCACTGTTCTCATAATAAGAACCCATAGTATTTTTTGCTCATGGTGTTTGCTTATTTCCTGGCCTTTAAAGAGATTGAGCTTTTTAGCTAGGGAGCAGGGGCAATGACCAGAGCTTTTTGTATTGGGAGCCCAGGGTATGATCACTGGCTTTGTGCGCTGAGTCCTCCTATGTTGGCAATTGGAGGCTGTATGGTTCTGGCAGCTTACCTGATATTGGGCTGGAATCCACAACACTGGAACTCTGGGGGTAGGATTGGATAGTCTGGTATTTGGAGGTTACGTGCTCATCCAGGCCTTTCCTTCTTTTTTCTTTCTTCACTTCCTTTTAGATGGATGTTGCAGGATGTTTCTCTGTCTGCGGCTCCTTGGAGTTATTTCCCAGAGCTTTGCTGAGGCACTGGGAAACTTGGTTGTTATGGAATGCTGAGGTACATGATGGTTTTTTGAGTTGTTTCCACTGTTTCCCCTGCACTTACTGAGGCATTCAGGGGTTCCAGTGTTGGTGTTTGCCTGCTCCACCACCTCGGTTTCAGAATCTCTACCTGATGTGCTAGGTGGGCCTTTCCACTAGCTTGCCGAGATACCTCCCTGTTCTGTATTGTTCTCCTTCCCCCAGGGCAAGAGGGGCCTTTCCCATTAATCCCTCAAGCTATCTGGGCTACCTGACTGCTGCACCCCATCTTTCTTCTGGTTCAATTGTTCCAGAGTTTTTTCCGGATGCAATAATATCTGGGCTTTCAGAGGTTAATAAGGGATGGTACGAATGATTTACTTCTTACTCTGCCATGTTGACTCCCAGAAGTGGAATGTTCAATAAGATTTTGAATTTCAAATTTTCTCCCCATCTCTCCCCTCCCCTCACCCCACGGTGGCATGCATTCTGTATACTCTTTCCCCCAATCTGCCCTCCCTTCTGTCACCTCCCTTCTCTTATCCCTTTCCTCTTCTATTTTCCTGTAGGGCAGGAGCGAGTTCTGTTCCCCTTTGCTTGTATATCTCATTTCCAAGTTACATTTAAAAGCAATTTTTCATTTTTAAAACTTTGAATTCCAAATTATTTCCTTTCCTCACTCTCCATCCACTCTCATTGAGAAGGCAATCAATTCAATATAGATTATACATGTGTAGTCATGCAAAACACTCCCATAATAGTCATGCTGCAAAAGATTGATTATATTTCCTTCCATCCTGTCCTGCCCCCTCCTTTATTCTATTCTCTCCTTTGGTCCTGGCCCTCCTCCAAAGTATTTGCTTCTAATTACCCCCACCCTCAATCTGCCCTCACTTGTATCATCCCAACCTTCTCTTATCACCCCCCCCATTTTTCCTGTAGGATAAAATAGAATTCCATACCCAATTGAGCATGTATGTTATTCCTTGCTTAAGCTAAATCTGATGAGAGTAAAATTCACTCATTCCCTTTCACCTCTTCCCTCTTCCCCTCCACTGTAAAATCTTTTTCTTGCCTCTTATGTGAGATAATTAACCCCATTCTACTTCTCCCTTCCTCCTTCTCCCAGTTTAATACTTTCTCACCTCTTGATTTTATTTTTTAGATATCATCCCTTCATATTCAACTCACACACACACATATTCCCTCCAACTACCTTAATACTGAGAAAGGTATCATGAGTTGCAAATGTCATCTTTCCATGTAGTAATGTAAACAGTCCAACTTTGATAAATCTCTTATGATGTCTCTTTCCTATTTACCTTTTCATGCTTCTCTTGAGTCTGGTATTTGAAAGTCAAATTTTCTATTCAGCCCTGGTCTTTTTATCATGGATGCTTGAAAGTCTTCTATTTCATTGAATGTCCATTTTTTCCCCTGAAGAATTATCCTCAGTTTTGCTGGGCAGGTGATTCTAGGTTTTAATCCGAGCCTTTTGACTTCCTCAATGTCACATTCCAAGCCCTCTGATCCCTTAATGTAGGAGCTGCTAAATCTTGTGTTATCTTGATTGCGTTTCCACAATACTTGAATTGGTTCTTTCTGGTTGCTTGCAATATTGTCTCCTTGATCTGGGAACTCTGGAATTTGGCTATAATATTCCTAGGAGTTTTCTTTTGGGCTATCTTTTAGGAGATGAATTGTGGATTCTTTCCATTTTTATTTTACCCTCTGGTTCTAGAATATCAGGGCAGTTTTCCTTGATAACTTCTTGAAAGATGATGTATAAGCCATCTTTTTGATCATGGTTTTCAGATAGTCCAATAACTTTAAAATTATCTCTTCTGGATCTCTTTTCCAGGTCAATTGTTTCTCCTATGAGATATTTCTCATTTTCTTATAGTTTTTTTCCCTTTCTTTTGGATTTGTTGTATAATTTTTTGATTTCTCATGAAGTTATTAGCTTCCATTTGCTCCATTCTAATTTTTAAGGAATTATTTTTTTTTTCAGTGAGCATTTGGACCTCCTTTTCCATTTGACCAATTCTGCTTTTTAAGACATTCTTCTCCTCCTTGGCTTTTTGGATCTCTTTTGCCATTTGGGTTAGTCTATTTTAAGGTATTATTTTCTTCAGTATTTTTGGGGTCTCTTTTAGCAAGTTGTTGATTTGTTTTTCATAATTTTCTTGCATCACTCTCATTTCTCTTCACAGTTTTTCCTCTACTTCTCTTACTTGCTTTTCAGAATCTTTTTTGAACTCTTTCAGGCCTGAGAACAATCCATATTTTTGGTGGAGATTTTGGGTGTAGGAACTTTGACTTTGTTGTTTTCTTTTGGTTCTATGTTTTGATAAAGAAGTTATTAAAATGTTATGAAGCAATAATAGCAATCATCATCATCATCATTATTATCATCATCATCATCATCATCAACAAATAAAAGAATTCCAAGATTCTACCTCATGGTAATCACATTGTCAAACATAAGCAATGGGAAAATGTTTATTTTTTGGAAGGAATGTCTGCCAATAAGCATATTTATGCACTATGGGTGGAGTTGGGCATTAGTTCATCAATTCTTGAAAATATTTTGTGACTATATTTAAAGTGTGACTAAACTCTTCATATATTTTAACCCAGTGATAGTACTACTACTGCCCAAAAGGTTATTGTGAACTCCAATGAAAGTGATTACACATGACATATAAAACATTTCTAAATTTGCACCTCTACATTTTCAAAAAGATAGCACAACTCTACAACATATATAACAATACTTCATACTTTTATTTATAATAACTTTGTTGATTTAATTAAAATACATGAACAATAATTCCTGTTTCTGTTGAGAATTGTCCATGGAATAACTCCAGAAACATTTTGTAATCTTTTGGTCCAAAGTCAAACAGAGGTGAAGAGATCTTATTTTGGCATGTTCTGATACCCTCAAGTCTTGAGAGCACAGAATCCTTTTGGTTAATTAAATTTATGTAATTTACTTCAAGATAGTAAGAAATTATTCCTTGAACTAACCTCTGGAAGTCTCCTGGCTGGCTGACCTCAAGCTTTTGAAAATGCCCCAAAGTAGCTTCCTTCCAGGGTGGAAGATATTTTCAATTGCTTACCACTAGCACTTACATGGGCCATTATCTGGTCATAAAGTTTTAATACAATCATGTACTCATCATTAGAAAAGGTACTATGTTGGTCATCAGTGAACAGCATGGATTGAGCCCTTTTTATAGTGAAATTTGATTTAATACTGGAAAACATGGACTGCGGTCCAAACTTTATCCTCAAGGATATTCATGAAAACTCAACAAAAAATAATTACAATATATCAGTGCCTGAATTATTTTTCCACAGTAACATCATCATGATCAGCAATACCGTTGTTGTCACTGTTGTCTTCATTAAGGAAGAATTGAATTGTGATCACAAATACCATAGTTGTGTAGATCATTACAGATAAAACATACTTTGCATCAATTATTTAATTTGAGCTTCATAACAAGTATGTTAGGTGGGCGATAAAAAATGTTTTATTCCAATTTCCAGGTGAAAATATTGAAGTTCTAAGAGGGGAAACAGATACTCAAATCCATAAACTAATAAGTAGCAATTCTGGAACTCAAAATCATATCTTCTGACTTCAAGTTAGATTCTATTACTATCTTCTTTTTTATCCTCTTTCTTCTTGACCCCCTCTTCTTCTTCCTCTTCCTCCTCTTTTCTTTCTTTTTCTCATTCTCCTATTCTGTATTTTTTATTTATTTTTCTCCTCCTTTCTCCTTCTCCTTTTCCTCCTCCTCCTGTCATTGGTACTATTGGTTTGGTTTTTGGACATTTATGTTTCTTTTTTAAGAAGAGGTATTTTATTAATAGGATTTTGTTACTTGATAGTATATACCTTTCAAACAGAGAAGGAGGTAGTTAAGCAAAACTAATTGATATAGTAAATGAAATTAATAGTATTTTAATGCCCTTGTCCCCAAGTCCACCACTTGTTTTAGTTGAGAACTTATGTCCTAAAATAATTTAATCTTGAGAAAAAAATAATTCATTGCAACTGAACGGCTTTCTTTTTCTCCTATATTATAGCTTTCTATGTAATTACAGTTACTATATATATATATAATATATATATGTATATGTATACATACATACATATATGTATGTGTGTGTGTGTGTGTGTGTGTGGTTCTGCCTCTTCTGCCTCTGCTTTCTTCTTTTGGTATCAGTTACTCCTTATTTTCTTATGACCCTCTGAATTTCTCGTAGTTCTATATAAAGCAGTTTTCCTTTCTTATAGCAAGGATTATTCATGCACAATCTCTCTTGAAGATTGTGGGTGGCCAAAGGGCATTGAAGCCTCAGGGAGTTAGTCAGGAAGACTAGGTCCCACATGTAGTGATTAGAAAATTGGGAATGACTAATAGGCAAGGGCAGAGGAGGAGGTGATATGACAGGAGTGAACCTGGCACTGGTGTGTGAGAATGCTGGCATTTTAACAGAGCTTTGGAACTTCAAGGTAATATTTCATCCATACTTTATTGCTGTAGTTGTGAATTTCAGACAGCTATGGGAACAAAAAGTGATGAGGTGGACAAACCTCCTTACGCTGGGAGCATCTCCTCTTTCTACCCAATGATTTCCAATTATGTTTACTTGAGATTTATTTGCAGATGCCACTTGATAACAAAACACTGCCACCCCCAATGTTGAATAATTGGAAAAAGCAATAAATTGTACCGTGAAATAAAGGGGGGTGTTTACTTTCCCCCTTTTATATTACTATGTGTCTGCAATAAATAAGAAGAAAAGCAGGTAATTGATGCAATGGATTTCTCACCACTGATGCCAATATGCCAAGCAAAAATGGGATTTTTGTACCATTCTCACTTCTTACCATTGTTGATCATAAACCAACTTGAGTTGTCTTGAAATGTAGTGGGTTTTCTGTCACTGGAGAACTTCGAGGAAAATTGGATGATGGCTAGTATGGTATGTTGTAGAAGTGATTCTTATTGGGTCAGCTAGGTGGCGCAGCGGATAGAGCACCGGCCCTGGAGTCAGGAGGACCTGAGTTCAAATCCGGTCTCAGACCAAACACTTGATACATACCAGCTGTGTGACCCTGGGCAAGTCACTTAACCCCAATTGCCAAAAAAAAGAAGAAGAAGAAGAAGTGATTCTTATTTAGGAGTTGAATGGATTCTCTGGCTTAAGAGATCTTATCCAAATATGAAAATTTAGAGCACTAATGCTTTGGTAAAAAAAGAAAAAAAATCCATAAACTTCTCAAATGCAGTGAATCTATTAGATCCATCACTGTGTCTTCCAAAGTGCTGAGCCTCCCATGAATCCTGTTGAAGGAAGAAAATCTAGGTCATGCAAGATAAAGCTGAGATTGGGGACAAGAAAATCATTCTTTGAGGAAGTTCTTCCATTGTGGTCAATGGGCTTTGATGGCATGTTTTTGTTTCAAGCCCTTTCCATCTTTTTCCATCAATGGGTGTCATGATTCTCAAAATTTCAGGATCTGAACGATCTTGCATAGCCAAACAGTCTCACTCCTCCACAACAGAACTCAACTTTATTTTGTTTTTCTTTTTTTTAATTGGTGATTGGAGCAAAGAATTAAAATGGCAATTGTGTCAAGGAAGGGAAATTCAAAATTTAGTTTTGAGATTCAGAGGCCTTTTGATGTGTGTGGTAGTAAGCACTAGTGTCTTTATTGGTGCTGGTCACTGATACCCTTCTGATAGTGAAAATTATGTTATCCTTGGGGATATGCTCTGTGTTTGCTATACATAAATAAGACAGAAAAAAAGGCAAATTGAAACCATCAGACATACAATAAACTCCCTTATCTTCACCTATTCATCCACCTACTGTATTTCACTGCATAGTCATTGCCACCGCACAATCATTGCATGCTGTTTTTTTCAGTCCAAAATTGGCTTATCGCCTTTCATCGTGTAATCATTGCATGGTATAATTCTGTTCATCACACTACTTAAAAGGTAAACAGAACAGCAATGTATTCACCAGTGGCATATGCATACATTTTTATCTCTCATACTTTGGAAGCCAGCAGCCTAGAATTCTCAGTGTATGCACATTGTCAGTATGTTTCTGAAAGCCAACTTGTGTGGTTTGTTTAGAATGCTGCAGTACTAACAGTATCGTCACTGTTGTCAACTCAATGAAGAGCCATACATACAACGAGAGTGGGTGGGCAGGCAAAGTTGCCATGAGTAAGTCATGTGATATGGTAAGACTTGCATCTTCCCATGCTAACTAAACTGTACAGTTCATCTGCCAGTGGTACATTAAGGTGCAAAGCATTTCTTTCTGATTATGGGCAAATATTAAAAAAAAAAACTATTCAGCAGACTTCAAGCTGAAAGTGATTGTGTTCACTGAATAGCATGGAAACAGAGCTGTGGAAAGATAGTCTTCAGTGACTGAAAAGTTGGTGTGAGACTGGAAGAAACTAAAAGACAAGTAATACCCGCACAATGTTTAAACCTTCACATAACGGTTGCACCCCACTTTTTTGTAAAAAATAAAATTGGCACAAAACAGGTGACAATTATGTGGTCAAAAATGGTACATACTTAGATTAACATGGATATTCCAGTTCCTACAAACCTGATTGTTAAATTTTCAGCATGAACATTAATACCTTGAAAAATCAGTGAAAACTACAAATCAGAGGTTGATTTATGGTTTTGTTGATTGTTTCATCGTGCTCTCAATCTGTTTTTGTACTACTGTAGAGCTAATGAAGTTGTCTTACATTTTAGATAAAGCTTTGTTATAGATGTGTGTATATATGTACATATATATGTATATAATGTAAAATGAAGGAAAGAAAAGAACACTTTTGGTTCAAAGCCACTGAAAAACAGAAGGCTATGTATTTGGCCCTCAGGCTAGAGTTTGCAGACCCCTAGACATTAGACTTAAGAAAATAATGTTGAAAATATTAATAATACAGATTAAAATAAGAAGTATACCATGCATACATTTTCCCCCTGAAGAACAAGTAAAATATTTACCATTATACTCCTCTCAACACATATATGGCATTCCACTGGCAGTGGTTATGTCAAGAAAAGATAAGCCAATGTACTGTAGGGCAAATTATATGATTGTCTTTATTATCATAGCTTACCAATACGGTGAAAAAGATTTTTAATTAAGTCACTTTCACAAGCATGACATCTGTCCAACACATACATAGAACTATGGTGAAATCTGTGAAGGACAAAGAGAAAAGGTGGCTAATTTTTGATTGAGTTTAAGCAAGAAGTTTTGAACTAGAAAATGTTGTTTTGTTAATGAGCTATGACTGCATTATATTTTAAGGTATTTATGTTGATATCTCAGAGGACATAATAGGGATGAGGTTATATAGGATATATATATATATATACACATACATACATACACACATATATACATACATACCTATACATACATACATACATATGCACACACACATACATACATACATATATATGTATATGTATACTTATATATACTTAAACAGTATTGTTTCCACTCTGATCTTAGTGGCACAGTGTACAGAGGGTTAGTCTTGGAGAGAGGATGACCTGAGGTGAAATCCTGCCTCAAATGTTTTGTAGCTGTATGACCATGGGTGAGTTATTTAAACTCTATTTGTCTCAGTTTCCTCAAATGTAAAATGGTGATAACAGTAGCACCTATTTCCCAGGGCTTCAGGGAGAATCAGATGAGATAATATTTGTAAAACATTTAGTCCAATGTCTGGAATATGTTATTGCTGTTAAGTCATTTTTCAGTCATGTCTGACTCTTTGTGACCACATTTGGGATTTTTTTGGCAAAGTTACAAGAGTGGTTCGCCATTTCCTTCTACATCTCATTTTACAGATGAAGAAGTGAGGAGAACAGGGTTAAATGACTTCCCTAGGGTCACACAGCTACTAAGTGACTAAGGCCATATTTGAACTCAAGAAAATGAATCTTTCTGACTTTAGGCCTGACACTCTACTCACTGTTGGTGCTTAATAAATGCTGATTCTGCTTCCCTTCCTTCCGTGTAGTAGAAGTCTTAAAGAATGTGATTTTCCTAGGAAAGAAATACAACAGCATTATAACCTTGTGTTTATCCTAACAGCATTTTTTCCCTCTACTAAAATCTTATTATTTTGCCTCATTGTAGAAAACAGAGTAACCTTATATTCTCAAAGACTGTGCCAACAGAACATAAGCTCTTTACAATCCATGAAAGTTAGAAAGACTGGAACTTTATATTTGAAAGAGAAGTGCCACCTCTAACTGGAGTGGTTCCTTGAATGTCCACCTTTCCATGCCTTGTCCTGTGCCTGAAATTATTTTGGGTTACTTCTTATCATTTATATTTGCTTGCATGTATGTATCATTTTAATGGAATAAATCTGTGAGAAATGGGATCTTTTGGAGTCTTTGGGATATGATATTTGAGAACAGAGTGTATTTCTTTTGTGTCTTCTAGTACCTGGATAAGTATATAGTACGAAGTAGAAATGAAGTACATTTTTGATAATGAATTAAATTAATTGATTGAACTAGCCTAGCCAAGTTAGAAAGTGTGTATATCATATTCATAGTAGAATATAAGATTCATGAGGCTGAGGACTGATTAATTTCTTTTTAACCAAAGTGCCTAGAATAGTGCTTGGCTCATAGTTGGTATTTACTAAATGCATTGGAGCAGAATTGAATTGAATCACATTTCTTATACTCTTTATTCTTCATAATTGTATGCATGTTGATTAGCTGAATTGTATAATGAGAGCTCCTCTTTTGTTAATCTTCCCTGAGCTTTATTACATTCTGACAGTTGTGAGATTGCCTTAAAAATTTAGGCCAACCAGAGAGAACTTATTTATGTGTATTCACCCTTTGTAATTTTTCTCAACTACTACTCCAAGAATAACTGTATTATTTGGCTGATTTACCTATAACATCTTCAGGTCTAGTTTTTACTGAAGTAATCATTAAATCATGCATGATATCCTTTTTATATCTTTCTAAGGACAGGGGAAAATTCAAAGTAGACCCACCTTAAATCACAGCAGTGCCATTTTTTTTTTCCTGAAAAGTATTAGTATGCTTGGAAGAGAATAGGGGAAAGTACATTTCTGTGGGTCCTACCTACTAAGAGCTAGCAACCATGTGGTCTAGAGGACAATGGAGTAGCCCTGGAATTCAGGATAATAGTTTCAGGAACTATGCAAAACAATTTATGCCTGAATGGGTCTCTTGATCCATTTATAAACCCTGAGAATAAGACTTGGGAATGCCTCCCACAAAGATCTCAAGGAAAAATGAAGTCATGTTTGTAAACATTCTCTCAGATCTGCTGTTTACTGTGTGATCTTTGATAAGTCTTACACCCTTTCTATATCTGTTTCCATATCAATAAAATGAAAGTGCTAACAAAGATGACTTCTAGGGGTTCTTCACTTCTTAATCTATTCTAGAATTCGGTTGTAAAGTCCTACGCCATAAAGGATATTGTGTATTTTCTTTACTCTTTTGCTACTGTTGCTTTGGAGCTTCTGGTAGAGTGGAAAGGTTACTCGACTTTGAATCTGTTTATATCACTTTTGTGTAACTATTTGCTGCTTAACCACTCCTGAACTCTGTTTCCTCCTCTATAAAAGGAGAAGGGGTTGGGTTAATGAGCCATTGTGCTTTAGTGGTTAGACCACTGGGCTTAAATTCAGGGACCTGGCGTTCAAATTTGGCCTCACACACTACTACCCTAGTCAAGTTAATTTACCTTTTTGCTCTTGTTTCCTCATCTATAAAGTGAGGTAGCTGGACTCAGTGACCTTGAAGCTCCTTTTTATCTTTAAATCTATGAGTCTATATCCTCTGTGTTACCTCCAAGTTCTCAATCTACAATTCTTTGGTTTCTAAATCAACAAACTATTAATAATATGGGAAATTTATTAAAGAACTCTTCTCCTATTCAATTCATTCACTTACTCAATATTAAGCATGTACTATGTGTAATGCAGTAGAAACAACTCAGAGATCAAGAATGCTTAGGCAATGAGGTGTGTTAAATAAGTTATAATTTTAAGCAACAACACTTTGACCTGACGCCTTGACCATGGAAACATAATGTTATTCTCACTATTTTTCAGGGACCTTTTTTTTTTTCAAAATATGACCTATACCTCTCTATCTTAGTAAATACTTTATATTGTGAACCTTAAAAAATCCACAATTTCATAGATGGAAGTACTTTCAATTAAATGGATCCTAAACTTTCATTGAGTAGATGGATTCATCAGTTACAATGAAAAGTACCATAACCTTTTGGATATCCTGCCTTGAAACAACCTATTTTGGACTATTCCCTTCTGTGTCTTTCATAAAATCCCAGAATTTCAGAAGTGTAAAATACCTCCAAGGTCCTCTCATCTATCCTCTACAATGGCAGTGATTATATGTTTTGTTGTTCAGTCATTTTTCAGTCATGTCTAACTCTTTGTGACATCGAGGGTTTTCTGGGCAGAGATACTGTGGTCATTTGCCATTTCCTTTTCCAGCTTATCTCATGGATGAGGAAACTGAGGGAAAAAGGATTAAGTGACTTACTCAGGGTCACATATCTAATAACTATCTGAGGTTGGATTTGAACTTAGGAAGATACATCTTCCTGACTCCAGGACCAGCACTCTATCTACTATGCCAACTAGCTGCTCCCAGTGATTATAATACTAATGATTATATATTATATATGATTCTAAGTACATACAACTGTCTCTGAAACTAAATTACAACTAACACATAAATTTGAAATGATCATTTTGAAGTCTTTTGAGTAAAAAAGAGTTTTTGAAATATCTTTATATATTTGTTGATAAATATTTAAAATTTCTAGTATAATGTTATAAGAGATAATGGTGAACAAATGATACTTAGAATTACAGAGACTTAGGTTCTAATTCTGCACCTCACAGTTTTTCATTTATGTGAACTTTGAAAAACCACTTACCTAAGTCTCAGTTTCCTTATCTCTAACAAACATGATGATGATGATGAGGAGGAGGAGGATGAGGATGAGGATGATTATGGTAGTGCTGCCAATTATCTGACAGGATTGTGGGGCTTCAAACATTTAATATTAGGGAAAAGCCTTTTGAGGGAATGCAATCAAAATGCTTCATTTAATATATAAGGAAATAGGGGCCAAAAATAGCTATATGACCCATTCAAAGTCATACATGTAGAAAGTGGTAGGATTTGAATGCAAACCCAAGTCACATCACTCCGACTTCAGTCTTTCCATTATACTACTCCAAGAAGTATAGAGTTTAAGATTTGGAAGAAACATTAAAAGCCACAAGTGTAACCCATACAAAGAGGCATCTCCATGATTGCATGTTATGAGTGGTTCTCTGGCCTCTTATTAAAGACCCCCAAAGAGCACAGCATGGCATCTTCAACAAGACATTCCAATTTAGACGACTCTGACAGGTAGGAAATTTTTCATGACTTCAATCCTAAATTTGTCTTTTTGCACCATTCTACCCATCATTCCAGGTTCTGCCCTCTGAGGCCACACAGACAACTCCATGAGACAGCTTGCCCCTGAGTCCCTCTCATCTAGGAATACACTCCCAGATTCTCTAACTGATCCTCTGAAGAAATGGCCTCAAGGCCTCAAATGATCTCCTCTGGACATGCTCAAGAACAATTTCCTTTTTAAACTGGTGTAGCCAGGGTCATGCACAATATTATAGGGAAAGTCCAACAAAGTCTGACACAGTGGGATTAGCCCTTAGCCACTACTGGAAGATTGGCCCCTCTTGATGCCCCCCAAGTTCATATAAACTTTTCTGGCTTCAGTTATCACATTGCTGACTCACATTGGACTTGTAGTCCACCAAAACCCTCAGATCTTTTTTTCACAGCTGCCATCTAACCATGCTCACCACCCCTTTTTACTCAACGCCACATTGTATGAGTGAGGAAGAATTTTGTACACAAGGACAAGATTTTCATTTAGCCCTACTGAAATCTATTTCATTCGATTCCACTCAAAGATTTCTTTTGATCTTATCATACAGTGCATTGTCTAAGTCTCCCAGATTTCTGTCATATGGACATGTGATCAATATACTCGGTGAGGAACAAATGAGAAAGTGGATTATCATGAACAAAATCATTCTGGATGCCTTAAAACTCTGTCTTCCCTGTTTCTCTATATTTCTTTCTCTCTTTGTACCACTCTCTTCATCTCTCCATCTTTCTATCTCTGTATATACACACATATACATGTGTATATATATATATATACACATATATACACATATGTATTATAAATACACATATACATACTTAAGTTAGATGTAGGTCATATATGTGTGATTATATGACATACATGTTGTATATACATATATACTCATATAGAGAAATATGTATATGTATATTTATGATATGCACACAGTATCTGAATGTCAGTTATTTTCCTTTTTTCTACTTTTTTTATGTTTATAGCAATTTTAAAATAATTTTAAAACCTAAAAATATGTAGAGTGATTAAAACATTAGCTTTGGAGTAAGATGATTTTGAGCAAACACTGCCTCCCTCACTACCTGTGCAAGCTTAGACAAGTCAACTTTCTTGGGCCTCAGTGTCCTTACTTTTAAAATCAGAAGTGGTCACCACCTGGAATCTGATGTTCTTTCCATAGCAAAATCAGTGACCCTGTGTTCAATGATTTTATATAAGAGATCTTCATTTGATCTAATAAAACTATCACCTATTTCTTGGTTTATTCCTTTGCCTTTACTAAGATATTTGCACACACCAGATATAGTTTTTTTTTTTTTTTTAAAGAGTATTGAGCCTCCAAATCATTGAATTTTAGACCTAGAGTTGTATGGGCCTTCATAGGCCATATAGTCTTTCTCATCTTTATTTTATAGATGAGATAACTGAGGCCCAGAGAGATTAATTAACTTGCCTAAAGCTACACAGGTGATAAGTGTCAGAAATGAATTTTGAATCCATGTTGAAGAGGCAGAAGTGAGGGATAATGGGAAGAAATATTGACCTTGGAGTTAGATAATTCAAATTCCATTTCAGACACTCACTAGCTGTGAAACTTTGGGCAAGACGTTGACTTCTTTTAATTGGTAAAATGAGGAGATTGGATGAAATGACCCCTAATGATCCTTCCAGTGTTTGAAAGACATTCATCCTCTCCTAAGTCTTTTTTAAGTTCTTTCATTCTTTCTCCTGAATTCAGGCTATTACATTTAAATAACTCTGTGGCTATGCGATCATACATTGAAACTCATTGAATCTCATGGTCCTGTTCTATAAAATAGAACTCATAGTTTTTACTTTGTAGGAACATGGTAATGAAAATTAAAAATAAATAAAAAACCTTCAAGTAGGGAAGAAATGAGGATTCTGCATCTAGCTTTGTTTTGTGGCTTAAGCATGTATTTCTATTAATACTATGATATTTAAAGCTTATTAGGCTCATCATTTCCTCCACTGCCTCTTCACATGCCTAATGTATAGCCCTAAACAGAAATGTCTGGCCTCATTTTGTGAGATGTTGTAAGAGATGACTGAAGTCCCCCAAATGTCCAGGTATTTTAGTTGCCACTTTTCTCCCCTGAAACTTGTATTCAGCTTGTTCTTTCATCCATTGCTTTAAGGGCCTGAATTGGAATGGGGGTGGGGGGGTCAGAGGAAGTTTTTTTTTTCCCTGAACTAAATGATTCCCTTCTCTTTCTGGCATATTGTTTTCTTTCTTTTTTCTTTTTCTTTTTTTTCTTTTTTCTTTTTTTTTAGGCAATTGGGGTTAAGTGACTTGCCCAGGGTCACACAGCTAGTAAGCATAAAGTATTTCATCTGAGGCCGGATTTGAACTCAGGTACTCCTGACTTCAGAGCTGGTGCTCTATCCACTGTGCCACCTAGCTGCCCCATATTGTTTTCCTTTAAGAGACATTTCTCATCTCCCTACCCCTAACTATTTGTCAAATATGCTTCTGATATTAACTTTGCTATTTATTCCCTGCTTTCTTCTCTTCTGTTCATTTTTATTTTAAAGACCTATTCTCTTATTTTTAGTTTGGATTTTGCAGCCATTACCAGAGAACAAGAAGACTTCTGTCCCTAATTTTGGTGACATAATCACAATCCATCCATCTTTTCACATTCCATTTCTTCTGAGTAATTCTCTTATCTTTTCTCCGCTAGTGCTCAGATGCTCATTTTTTTTTTCACTTGTTTCTTGGTTAACAATGCACATTCTCATTGAAAATCAGATGCAGAAGGAATCTTAGAGATTTAGCCTAATCCTTTTATTTAATAGGAAATAATAATAGCTGAAATGGATTTTGTGCATTAAGTTTTTAAAGCACTTTACATGTTATCCCAATTTATCCTCATAGTAATCCTGTGCAATAAATACTCTTAATAGACTTCCTGTACAGAAAAAGAAACTAAGTCTCCTGAAAATTAAATGACTCAGTGAGAGAAACACAGTCAGAACGCATCAAGAGGTCAATGTGAATTAAGGTTTTCCTGACCCTAAGGAGAGTGATATATCTACTATACCAATCTTACCTTTGGGTGGCGAAGAGTTTGGGGTTTTTGTTTGTTTTTTTGGCCTATTTTTTTGTTTGTCTGTCAGACTTTCATATTTTTGTTTTCCTAAATGGTTAAGCATGTCTGATTTTTGTTTGCAGAAAAAAGAGATATTCTTGAATTTATAAAAGATATTTTTCTTTGTTGTTGATACTTAAAGTTTTATTAAAAAATGAAGACTGACCATCAATAAACCATCTTCCATACCTGTTTTACTTTCTATCAATTGATCATATATTTACATTAACAGAGGTGACACAAGGGGAAAAAATATGCCCATGGTCTACCAATACTTAAAGACTCTACAATATCCATGATGCCATCAATGTGTATGTTAGGTCCAATAATAAAGATATAGCTAATCACTTCCCCCCATTTAATGGTATCTATTTCCTGTCTTCACCTACATTTGCCAAAGAAGGTTGACCTGTTGGGCTTTGATTTACCTAAACATCAAGAAGAAGGCATTGAGGCCCAGGGATTGTTCATTGGTTAATACTTGCTCTCCTCATCTATTTTACACATCTTTTTTTTTTTTCTGTCAAACATTGTTTGGTCATTTCAATTATATCCAACTCTTCGTGATCCTATTTGGGGTTTTCTTGGCAAAAACATTGGAGTAGTTTGCCATTTCCTTCTCTAGCTCATTTTACAAGGAAGGAAACTGAGGCAAACAGGGTTAAGTTACTTGTCCATAGTGACACAGTTAGTAAGTGTCTGATGCCTTTGAACAAATGAAGATAAGTCTCCCTGACTCCAGGCCTGACACTGTGCAACCTAGGTGTGGTGCATTGTTTGATGGCAATTTTATGCTACTTCTACCAATGATTTATTCTATAATCATTGACTTAACACTTATTAAATTTATACATTATGCTAAATGCTAGAGATGCAAAACAAAACAAAATAATTCATCTTAGCCATGAAGGAGCTGACATTTTAATAGGAGGGGCATAATTTATATAAATAGAAAGTACGGAATAAATGGGAGGTAGCTATAGAAGGTCAGGAACTACCAGCTGGAGAGAGTGGGAACAGCCCCTTCAGAAGGTGGGATTGAATTAAGGATCCCAAAAAACAGAGCATAGCAGAACAGCATTCTGGGTATGCAGAACAATCATTGTAAAGTCAAGGAAATAGTAGATAGATCATTTGTGACAAATGTTAACCAATATGGCTAGGCCATAAATAGTAGAGAGGGGAGTAATGTGTAAGAAAACTGTGAAGGTAGGAAAGGACTACATTATGATGAGTTTCAAATGTTGTTTCTCCTGCATAATTATTCCCTTGTCAGTCAACTAGAATTTATTAAGAACTGACTGTGTGTAAAAAGTGTTGAGTAGTGGGGATACAAATACAAGTAGAAGAATGACTGTCCCTACCATTAAGGAGCTTACATTTTAGTTTAGTTTATTTTTTCTTTTTGGTGAGGCAATCAGGGTTAAATGACTTGCCCAGGGTTACACAGCTAGCAAGTGTCAAGTGTCTGTGACCGGATTTGAACTCAGGTCCTCCTGACTCCAAAGCCAGAGCTCTATCCTCTGCACCACCTACCTGCCCCTGGAACTTACATTTTAATGGAAGAAGATAACACATCAAATGAACCTGAAAAGTGGGATCAGGAGAAGGGTAACTGGGCCTGGTGAATGGTAGAGGAAGGCCTGAGTGGGGAGGAATGAGACAGAACTGACCTTGGTATGCTCCTTAAATGATGGTTCTGGGAGTAGTCATTCAAAGGCTACCCTCCTTCATGGAAGGTTCTGGGAGGAAAGAGCCAAACAGATGGAGAAGCTGCAGGGACAAAGAATATTTCCAATGTGTTATTTCCAGGATGAATTTGAGGGTTCAGGATAGAAGGATGGTGGAGAAAGTCTAGAGTACCACCTGGAAGAGAATGATTGTGAAACGTGTTATCACACTCATCCTTAACACGAATAGCTCCACTGTCCTTTGGGTGATGTTCAACTTCACTTCTGGAGGATAGTGGTGTATTTCAAAGTTCTTATCCAATAAACAAAGCAAAATATCTCATATATGTCCCATATTTCCTATTCATATATTTACTATCCTAGTGGGGACCCTCATCAATACTTAACCAGATCATTGCAATAATTGTCATATTGGTTCCCCTGGCATTATTCATTTCCCCAAATCCAGACAGCTATCAATGTGATATTCCTAATGTATAAGGTCTCTTTATATTATCTTCTTTCCAAAAATTACTGTGGCTCTCCATTACTTCCAGGACCAAATTTAAGTTCTGTGTTTGGCATTTAAATATCTTTCTAACCAGGAACTTTTCTACCTTCCCAGGCTTCATATTCTTTAATGTCCTCTATCCACTCTCCAACCAGATATCCTGGTAGATTCACTTTTTCTCACATATGACACTCCATCTTCTGTCTTCATGTATTTTCGCAGGCTGTCTGGAAGTTTCTCCTTCTCTTCAATGTCTCAAGATTCCTGGCTTCTGTCAGACTCAACCAAAATCCTATGCTCTGCAGCCTTCCCCAGTAGCCCCAGCTGTGTATTCCCCTCTGAGATTGTCTTCCATCTCTTCTATACATACTGTACACGCACCTAGTTTCAAGAATGTACCTAAATCCTAACAGGGAGATGTAGTCATTCTCTGACTGGGATAGTAAATGCAGAAAAATACTGAAAACATGTCAGAAAAATATTAAGCTGTTCACATTTGTGGGGGAACTCTGGGGAGATTCTGCACTCAGTCCTTTCCTTAATGCATGAGCTAGTTTTCAGGATACTAAAGAAATTGGTAGTTGGGTAATATCTTATGAACGTAGAACATCATGGAAGTATTTTCACCAGGACAGGTCCTAGGTCCTAAATCCCTGAACCAGAAAGTGTGTGTGTGTGTGTGTGTGTGTGTGTGTGTGTGTGAAAGAGAGACAGACAGAGACAGAGAAAGACAGAGAGAAAGAGAAACAGACAGAAAAAAACAGAGACAGAGAGAGACAGAGAAACAGAGACAGTAAGAGAGAAAGATAGACACAGAGAGAAAGATAGAGAGACAGAGAGAGAGAGAGACAGAGAGTCAGATGGATGGAGACAGACAGACAGAGACAGAGAGATAGAGACACAGAGAGAGAGACAGAGAGAGACAGAGGCAGAATGTGTTGTGGGGAGTATATTAGAGGCAATGAAGTGTCCTAGTCCTTAGGACCCAGTAGTAGCTAGTATGTAGCCACCATGATAAACTGGTTTGGTATCTAATTTCTGATTGATATAGTCATTTCCAGTCAATTTCCATTATCAAATCACTTTGGGGGAAAATTCTATGTGTTCTTGGAATGTGGCCAGAAAGAATATTGGACTAGTATATAATCTCACATGCATACTAGCCGTGTGATGCTTGGCAAATAATTTTACCTCTTTCAACCTCACTTTCCTCATCTGTAAAGTGGAATAATAGTAGCATCTACATCACAAGGTTGTTGTCAGGATAAGTTCGATTGTAATTATATCTGTAAAATGCTTTGCAAAATTTTAAGGGCTATATGTTAATTATCTATTAATATTATTTATTTACAAAATTATTTATTAAATCGAATAATCGTCATCATCATCTACATGTTGTTTCCCCCATTAGAATGTGAATTCCTTGAGGGCAGGGATTGTTTTTAAATTTCTTTTTATTCCAAGCATTTAGCACTGTGTCTGGCACATATTAAGGGCTTTACCAATACTTACTGTTTTGCTCCGTATTTCAGCCCCAATACCTTGTTGAATCTGGATTTTGATTCATAAAGAGCTGGGTTCAGATCTCTCCTCAGACACTCACTAAGTGTTTGACCATAGACCAAATGCTTCAGTTCTCTTTGCCTCAGTTTCTTATTGTAAATAAGGAGGTTGGACTGGATGATCTCTAAGGTTCCTTCAGTTCTGAATCTGTTATTCTATGATCTTCTGATGACTGGGGGTAGCAGACATCCATTCAAAGTACCCCATCTGGATTGCTACTGCTCTGCTGTCCCAATAACATTCTGTCCAACCTATGATTGATAGCATCATTATGAGTCTCCAATCTCATTATCAACTATGGTTGAGCGTACTTTCAGTTCAATGTTTAAATGTAGCAAGATTAAAACTATTCGATAAGTCTTTACAACTTGTAGCAAATCATTATTACTTCCTCCACTCACCATTGTGATGTTATTAATCGTGATGAATTACTTTGATATTCAGTAAGGCTGCAATATTTTATTCCATATGCATTTGCACGATAAATTAGCATGAAAGACTTAACTGTACAAGAACTAATATTAAATCACCGCAGAACACCTGCAATATCAGAACAGCAACACAGAATAAATGCTCTGAGAAAGGAACCTGACCAATTCCAATGAACCAATAACAATTCCTTTGTTAAGCATTTAGTATATGCCAAAATCTGTGCTAAGCACTGAGGATACAAAAACCTGGAAGAAACTTACATTTTAAAGACAGACACGGCATTTATACAGATCGATACATATAAGACACATTCAATTAGATACAAAGTAACCTCAAAGAGGAAGAGACTGAGGGAAGAGGAAGGCCTCCTGCAGAAGGTGGGGTTTGAGCTGACATGTGAAGGAAGGCAGGGAGACCAAAAGATGCCAGTGAGGAAGGTGAGGAATCCAGGCAGGGCAATCAGACACATAAAAGTGGAGAAATCCCCCAAAGAAATATTTCTAAGTAGTCTACAATTATTAAATTGACCTATTTCCTTTGCTGATTTTTCCAATAGATGACAATGAGAAAGATTAACATGTAAAAGTATTTATCATGGCCTGACAAAGGCAGAGTTCAGTGCTGGATTCATATGCCTCCCCATTGATTAAATCACAGAAGTAATTTGTTCTGAAACCAGGGCAGTGGCCCTAAGGAATTTCTGTCATTCTTTCCATATGTAGCTTTTCCAATTCTGAGGAGGTGGTGATTCCATTAAGGTAAAAAAAAGAAAAAAATCCCCCTCTTCTGCACGGACTCTGGCCTCCAAAAGCATTGTTACACATGTAGCCTGAAACCCACTCAGGATGTCAGTATCTTCAGAAAGTGTTACCTCCTCTGTTAAATCTTCTCTCAATGCCCATAAATAATTTTCATGCTTTCAATTTTTGTTTGTTTTCTTTTGTTGTTTTGATGTCTTCTTTTTTGTCTCATGAACAGAAATTTAAACAATTGAATTTGATCGAGGAGAGGATGCTATAGATATTCAGAATCAAAAAGGACAAAAACTATTGGCAAAGACTTGCTGAAGTCTCTGGACAGCTATTTCGAAAAGTAGTATTATTGATGATTGATTGGTTTTCAACTTATTCTCACATTATTTTCATAGGTTTAGAAATACAAGGGACATTCAACTCCTTTCCCCATTTTTAATTAATTAATTAATTTGTAGTTTTCAACATTCACTTACACAAGATTTTAAGTTCCAAATTTTCTCCCCATCTCTCTCCTTCTGCCACCCCAAGACTGTGTGCATTCTGAATACTCCTTCCCCTATCTGCCCTCTCTTCTATTACCCCCACTCTCTTACCCTCTTCCACTTCTATTTTCCTATAGGATAGATTTCTATACCCCATTGCTTGCATATCTTATTTCCCAGTTGCATGTAAAAACATTTTTATTAATTTATTTTGATTTATCAACAATCACTTCCATAAGCTTTTGAGTTATAAATTTTTCTCCCCCTCCCTCTCCACCTCCCTTCCCAAGACGGTGTGGAATCTGTTATAGGCTATACATATACATTTCTATTGAACATATTTTCACTTTAGTGATGTTGTAAGTAAGAATTAGAAGCAACGGGAAGAACCACCAGAAAGAGGAAACAAAACACAACAGAAGGAAAAAAAATAGCAAATAGTATGCTTCAATCTGCATTCAAATTCCATAGCACTTTCTTTGGATGTGGATAGCATTTTCCATCATGAGGCCTTTGGAGATGTCCTATATCCTTGCATTGCTGAGAAGGGCTAAGTCTATCAATATTAGCTGTCGCACAACATGGCTGTCATTATGTACAACGTTCTCTTGGTTCTGCTCACTTCATTAAGCATCAGACCATAGAAGTCCTTCTAGGTTTTTCTGAAGTCAGCCTGCTCATCATTTCTTATAGCACAATAATATTCTATTACATTCATATACTACAACTTGTTCAGCCATTCCCCAATTGATGAGCATCCTCTCAATTTCCAATTCTTTGCCACCACAAAAAGAGCTGTTATAAATATTTTTGTACATATGGGTCCTTTTCCCATTTGTATGATCTCTTTGGGATACAGCCCTAGAAGTTCTTTTGCTGGGTCAAAGGGTATGGACAATTTTACAGTCCTTTGAGCAGATTTCCAAATGGCTCTCCAAAATGGTTGGTTCATTTCACAGCTCCACCAACAATGCGTTAGTGTTCCAATTTTCCCACATTTTCTCCAACATTTATAATTGTCCTGTTTCATCATGTTAGCCAATCTGATAGGTATGATGTGGCACCTCAGAGTAGTTTAATTTGTAATTCTCTAATGAATAGTGATTTAGAAAATTGTAAAAACAATTTTTAACATTCATTTTTAAAACTTTGAGTTCCAAATTCTCTACCTTCCTTCCTCCCCACCCACCCTCATTAAGGAGGAAAGCAATTCAGTGCAGGTTATACATGTGCAGTCATGCAAAACTCTCTTGTAATAGTCATGTTGTGAAAGACTAACTATATTTCCTTCCATTCAATTATGTCCCTCATTTATCCTATTCTCTCCTTTGACCTGTCACTTCTCAAAGTCTTTGTTTCTGATTAGCCCTTCCCCCCAACCTGCCCTCCCTTCTCTCATCCCCCCCCCCCATTGCCTTTCCCTCTACTTTCCTGTAGGGTAAGATAGATTTCCAAACCCAATTGAACGTGTATGTTATTCCCTCCTTAAGCCAAATCTAATGAGAGTAAAATTAACTCATTCCCTCTCACCTCTCCCCTTGTACCCTCCACTGTAAAATGTTTTTCTTGCCTCTATATGAGATAATTTACCTCATTCTACCTCTCCCTTTCACTTCTCCCAGTATAATCATCTCTTTCCCCTTTATTTTTTAGATATCATCTGTTCCTGTTCAACTCAACCTGTGTCCTGCGCCCCCTCTCTCTCTCTATATATATACATATATATGCATGCCCTCCAGCTACCCTAATACTGAGAAAGGTCTCATGAGTTACAAATATCATCCTTCTATGTAGGAATGTAAACAGTTAAACTTTAATAAGTTCCTTATGATTTCTCTTTCCTATTTACCTTTCCATGCTTCTCTTGAGTCTTGTATTTGAAAGTCAAATTTTCTATTCAGCTCTGGTCTTTTAATCAAAAATGCTTGAAAGGCCTCTGTTTTATTGAAGATCTATTTTTCCCCTTGAAGGATTGTACTCAGTTTTGCTGGGTAGGTGATTCTTGGTTTTAATCCTAGCCTCGTTGACCTCCTCAATATCATATTTCATGTCCTCTGATCCTGGAATGTAGAAGATGCTAAATCTTATGTTATCCTGATTATGTTTCCACAATACTTGAATTGTTTCTTTCTGGATGCTTACAATATTGTCTCCTTGACCTGGGTAAATGGAATTTTGCTCTAATATTCATAGGAGTTTTCTTTTGGGATGTCTTTTAGGAGATGAATTGTGGATTCTTTCCATTTCTATTTTACTCTCTGGTTCTAGAATATCAGGGAAGTTTTCTTTGATAATTTCTTGAAAGATGATGTCTAGGCTCTTTTTTTGGTCATGCCTTTCAGGTAGTACAATAATTTTAAAATTATCTCCCCTGAATCTATTTTCCAGGTCAGTTGGTTTTCCAATGAGATACTTCTCATTGTCTTCTATTTTTCATTCTTTTAGTTTTGTTTTATAATTTCTTGATTTCTCATAGTCATTAGATTCCATTTGCTCCATTTTAATTTTAAGGAATTGTTTTCTTTAGTGAGCTTTTGGACCTTTTCCATTTGGCCAATTCTGATTTTTAAGGCATTCTTCTCCTCATTGGTTTTTTAGACCTCTTTTGCCATTTGGGTTAGTCTAGTTTTTAAGGTATTACTCTCTTCAGTATTTTGGGGGTAACCTTTAGCAAGCTATTGACTTGTTTTTCATGATTTTCTTGCATCACTCTTATTTCTTTTCCCAATTTTGCCTTTACTTCTATTATTTGCTTTTCAAAACCCTTTTTGACCTCTTCCATGGCCTGAGACCAATTCCTAATTTTCTTGGAGGCTTTGGATGTAGGAGCTTTGACTTTGTTGTCTTATTCTGGTTATGTGTTTTGATCTTTGTAACCAAAATGAGATTCTATAGTCTGAGTTTTTTCCAGTTTGTTTATGTTCCCAACTAATTACTTGACTTTTCAACTCTTGGTTAAGGTAAGGCTCTGCTTCTAGTGTGGAGGGTGTACTGTCGCAATCTTCAGTGGTTTTGTGCAGCTGTTTTCAGAGATACTTCTAGGGGCCTGTAAATTTTCAGTTCTTCCAAGGTGGTATGATCAAAGAAGATATGTTTATTTTTTTCCTGGCCTGGGTTCTGGTCTATGAGTGACCATAAGCATTTGTTTTTGCCTTTGAACTGTGAGGAGGATTCCCACTCCACCTCTGCCACAAGCTTTGCCATGCCAGCACTCCTCCTGGCCCCAGGACCACCAGCCAGGATTGTGACCCAGATCCAAGTATGGACAAAACAAGAGACTCACACCTCAGCTCCAACAAAGATATCCATACAGTCCCCCTCTGATCAGCTGCACAATCCCCCCATTGTTTGTGTGCTGAGAGCTGCAGAAGCAACCACAGTAGCTGCTTCAGGGTTGTGCCAGGGTTGGGACTGGGACTGTACCTCTTTCACCCAGGTCTGACAGACCTTTCCTACTGAATTTCTAAGCTGGCTTGGCCTTTTCTGGGTTCAGAAGTCTGAAAACCACCACAGCTGCCCATAATTCAGTCTCCTGAGGCCTGTTCCAGGTTCATTGGGGCCCATCTTTGCCTAAATAGCCCATGCTGAACTGTGCTTTTTTTCCCTTCTTTTTTATTAATTTATTTTGATTTATCAATAATCACTTCCATATGCTTTTGAGTTTAAAATTTATCTCTCTCTTCCTACCCACCACCCTCCCCAAGAGGGTGCACAATCTGATATAGGGTATGCATCTACATTCATATTAAACATATTTTCACATTAGTGATGTTGTAAGTAAAAATTAAAACCAATAGGAGGAACCATCAGAAAGGGAAACAAAACTCAGCAGAAGAGAAAAAAATAGCAATTCAACTTCCATCGTTCTTTCTTTGGATGTGGATAGCATTTTCCATCACAAGGCCTCTGCAGATGTCTTAGGTCCTTGTATTACCAGGAAGAGTTAAGTTTATCAAAATTAGTCATCACACAACGTGGTTGATATTCAGTACAACATTCTCTTGGTTCTGCTCACTTCACTCAGCATCAGACCATACAAGTCTTTCCAGGTTTTTCTGAAGTCAGCCTGTTGGTCATTTCTTATAGCACAATAGTATTCCATCACATTCATATACCACAACTTGCTCAGCCATTCCCCAACTGATGGGCATCCTCTCAATTTCCAATTCTTTGCCACCACAAAAAGAGCTGCTATGAATATTTTTGTACATGTAGGTCTTTTTCCCATTTGTATCATCTCTTTGGGACATAGCCCTAGAAGTGCTATTGCTGGGTCAAAGGGTATGCACATTTTTATAGCCCTTTGGGCATAGTTCCAAATTGCTCTCCAAAATAGTAGAATCATTTCACAACTAGACCAACAATGCATTAGTGTTTCAATTTTCCTAAATGTTCTCCAACATTTATCATTTTCCTGTTTTGTCTTGTTGGCCATTCTGATAGGTGTGATGTGGTACCTCAGAGTTGTTTTGATTTGCATTTCTCTAATCAATAGTGATTTAGAGTATTTTTTCATATGACTATAGATGGCTTTAATTTCTTCATTTGAGAACTGTCTGTTCATATCCTTTGACCATTTATCAATTGGGGAATGGCTTGTATTCTTGTAAATTTGACTTAATTCTCTATATATTTTAGAAATGAGGCCCTTATCTGACAGACTGGTTGTAAAAATTCTTTCCCAATTTTCTACCTTCCTTCTAATCTTAGTTGCATTGGCTTGTTTGTGCAAAATCTTTTCAATTTAATTGGTCAAAATTATCTATTTTGCTTTTTGTAATGTTCTCTATCTCCTGTTTGGTCATGAATTCTTCTGTTCTCCATAGATCTCACAGGTAAACTATTCCTTGCTCTCCCAGTTTGCTTATAGTATCAGCCTTCATATCTAAATCATGAACCCATTTTGACTTTATTTTGGTACATGGTGTGAGATTTTGGTCTATGCCTAGTTTCTGCCATACTCTTTTCCAGTTTTCCCAGCAGTTTTTTTTTTTAAAGAGTGGGTTCTTATCCCAAATTACTATAATAGATTACTATAGTCATTGACTACTGTTTCTTGCATATTTAACCTATTCTACTGATCCACCACTCTATTTCTTAGGCAGTACCAAGCAGTTTTGATGACTGCTGCTTTATAATACAATTTAAGATCTGGAACAGCTAGGCCACCTTCCCCTACATTTCTTTTCATTAGTTCTCTTGACATTCTGGACTTTTTGTTCTTCCAAATGAATCTTGTTATTATTTTCCTAACTCTATAAAATAATTGTTGGTAGTTTCATTGGTATGGCACTGAATAAGTAAATTAGCTTAGGTAGAATTGTCATTTTTATTATATTAGCTTGGCCTACCCATGAGCAACTGATGTTTTTTCCAATTATTTAGATCTGACTTTATTTGTGTGAAGTGTTTTGTAATTGTTTTCATAGAGTTCCTGGGTTTGTTTCAGGAGGTAGACTCCTAAATATTTTATAATGTCCACAGTAAGTTTAAATGGAATTTCTCTATCTCTTGCTGTTGGCCTTGGTTGGTAATATATAGAAATGGCCGCTGATTTATGTGAGTTTATTTTATAACCTGCAACTTTGCTAACATTGTTTATTATTTCAAGTAGTTTTTTACTTAATTCTCTGGGATTCCCTAAGTATAACATCATGTGATCTGAAAAGAGTGATAGCTTTGTTTCTTCTTTGCCTATTCTAATACATTCAATTTCTTTTTCTTCTCTTATTGTTAAAGCTAATGTTTCCAGTATGATGTTGAATAACAGTGGTGATAATGGACATCCTTGTTTCACACCCGATCCTACTGGAAATGCTTCTAGCTTGTTCCCATTACATATTATGCTTGCTGAAGGTTTTAGATAGATGTTATTTATTATTTTAAGGAAGACTCCATTTATACCTACGCTCTCTAGTGTTTTTTTAATGGGGATGGGCGTTGTATTTTTGTCAAAAGCTTTTTCTGCATCTATTGAGATGATCATATGGTTTTTGTTAGTTTTGGTGTTGATATGATGAATTATGCTGATAGTTTTCCTAATATTGAACCAGCCCTACATTCCTGGTATAAATCCTACCTGGTCATAGTGCATTATTCTTGTGATAAGTTGCTATAATCTATTTGCTAATATTTTGTTTAAAATTTTTGCATCTATATTCATGAGAGAAATTGGTCTATAATTTTCTTTCTCTGTTTTGACTCTTCCTGGTTTAGGTATGAGCACCATATTTATATCATAAAAAGAATTTGGTAAGATTCCTTCTTCACCTATTTTACCAAATATTCTATATAGTATTGGAATTAATTGTTATTTAAATGTGTGATAAAATTCATATGTAATTCCATTTGTCCCTGGATATTTTTTCCTAGGGAGTTCATCAAGGACTTGTTCAATTTCTTTTTCTGAGATGGTGTTATTTAAGTATTTTACTTCCTCTTCTGTTAATCTGGGCAATTTATATTTTTGTAAATATGTATCCATTTCACTAAGATTGTCAAATTTGTTGGCATATAGTTGGGCAAAATAATTCCTAATTGTTGTTTTAATTTCCTCTTCCTTGGTGGTAGCTTCACCCTTTTCATTCTTGTTACTAGTAATTTGGTTTTCTTCTTTCTTTTTTTAATTAGATTAACCAAAGGTTTATCTATTTTATTGTTTTTTTTTTCATAAAACCAGCTCTCAGTTTTATTTATTAGTTCAATAGTTTTCTTAATTTCAATTTTATTAATTTTTTCCTTTGGTTTTCAACATTTCTAATTTGGTGTTTAATTGAGGATTTTTAATTTGTTCTTTTTCTAGTTATTTTAGTTGTATGCCCAGTTAATTGATTTCCTCTTTTTCTGTTTTATTTATATAAGCATTTAGAGATATAAAACTTCCCCTAAGAACTGCTTTTGCTGCATCCCATAAGTTTTGGTATGTTGTCTCATTATTGTCATTCTCTTGAATGAAATTATTGATTGTTTCTATGATTTGTTGTGTGACCCAATCATTTTTTAGGATTAGATTATTTAGTTTCAAATTATTATTTAGTCTATCTTTCCATGGCCCTTTATTACATATAATTTTTATTGCATTATGATCTGAAAAGGATGCATTCGATATTTCTGCTTTCCTGCATTGGATTGTGAGGTTTTTATGCCCTAGTACATAGTCAATTTTTGTATATGTGCCATGTGCCACCAAGAAAAAAGTATATTCCTTTCTATCCCCAATCAGTTTTCTCCAGAGGTCTATCATACTTAACTTTTTTAACATTCTATTCACCTCCTTAACTTCTTTCTTGTTTATTTTATGGTTAAATTTATCTAGTTCAGAGAGGGGGAGGTTGAGGTCCCCCACTAGTATAGTTTTGTTGCCCATTTTTTCCTGTAACTCCCTGAACTTCTCCTCTAAGAATCTGGATGCTATACCATTTGGTGCATATATGTTTAGTAATGATATTACTTCATTGTCTATGGTGCCTTTTAGCAGGATGTAGTTTCCTTCCTTATCTCTTTTGATAAGATCTATTTTTGCTTTTGCTTTGTCTGAGATCAGGATTGCTACCCCTGCTTTTTTTTTTTATTTCAGCTGAAGCATAATGTATTCTGCTCCAGCCTTTTACCTTTACCCTGTTTGTGTCACTCTTTTTCAAATGTGTTTCTTGTAAACAACATATTGTAGGATTATGGTTTTTAATCCATTCTGCTGTTTGCTTCTGTTTTATGGGAGAGTTCATTCCATTCACATTCAGTTATGATTACTATGTCTTTTTCTCCATTCTTTCCCCCCCGTTTATGCTTTTCTTTCTCCTTTCTCCTTTTTCCCCCCTTACTAGTGTTTTGCCTTTGACCACCGTCTCCTTCAGTCCCACCTCCCTTCTATTATCCCTTTCTCTTTTTCTCCCCTTTACCCTTGCTGCTTCTTCCCTCCCTTCTATCCCCCTCCCCCTCCCCCCCCACTGGCTCCCTTTTCTTGCCCCTTTTCCCTCCTACTGCCTATTGGGCAAGCTAGATTTCTATCCCTAACTGATTATATTATTCCCTTCTTGATCCAAATCTGATGAGAGTAAGGTTCAAACAATGTTCATCCCCCTCCCTTCTTTACCTCTGCTCTAATAGGTTTTTTCTTTTCCTATAAAGTCATTTACCCTTGTCTGTCTCCTTCTTTCTCAGTACATTTTCTAAAATCAGACTAATCCACTTACTTGGATCCATTTAATCCAGTTGATTAGATTTTTTTATCCTTACATCAAAGTCAACTTATACACAACCCCTTTATGTATCCTCCTTTAACATGTTGTAATAACAATACAGTTCTGAAGAGTTGCAAGTATCATCTTGCATGTAAACGGTTTGCCCTTATTAACAACATATCATACCTTTCTGTCCCATTCACCTTTTTACGTCTCTTTTGAATCTTGTACTTGAAGATCAAATTTTTTGTTGAGTTCTGTTCTTTTTATCAGGAAGGTTTGAAACTCCCCTATTTCATTGAATATCCATCTCCACCCCTGAAAAATCATGCTCATTTTCACTAGGCAGTTGATCCTTGGCTGCAATCCAAGCTCCTTTGTCTTATAGAATATCATGTTCCATGCCCTAAAATCTTTTAATGTAGAATCTGTAAGGTTTTGTGTAATCCTGACTGTGGTTCCATGATATTTAAATTGCTTTTTTCTGGCTGCTTGAAGTATTTTCTCTTTAATCTGGTAATTTTGTAATTTAGTAACTATATTCCTTGGCATTTTCAATTTGGGATCTCTTTCAGGCTGGGAGCAGTGGATTCTTTCTATAGTTATTTTATCTTCTGGTTCTAGGACTTCAGGGCAGTTTTCCTTTATGATTTCCTGAAAGATTCTGTCCAGGCTCTTTTTTTCATCATGATTTTCAAGTAGGCCAATAATTTTTTAAATTATCTCTCCTGGATTGATTTTCTAAGTCAGTTGTTTTACCCATGAGCTATTTTATGTTTTTATCTATTTTTTCATTTTTTTTGTTTCTGTTTGACTGATTCTTGCTCTCTCATAGAGTCATTAGTTTCATTTGTCTAATTTTAGTTTTTAACATATTGTTTTCTTCTGTTAGATTTTGTACTTTCTTCTCCAATTGGCCAATTGTGTTTTTTAGGTACTTGTTTTCTTCAGTGTACTTTTTTTTCCAATTGGCCAATTGCATTTTTTAAGGACTCCTCTACCTCTCTCATTTGACTTTTAAAATCCTTCTTGAGCTCTTCTAAGAAGGTTTTTTGGGCTTCAGACCAGTTCATATTCCCCTTTGATGTTGCAGATATGGGTTTGTTGACAATGTTGTCCTCTTCAGAATTACTGTCTTGATCTTCACTCTTCTCATAATAGGAATCTATAGTACATTTCTTTTTACTCATGGTGTTTCTTTATTCCCTGGCCTTTAAAGAGATTAAGTTCTCCTACTGGGGAGCAGAGGTCACTGACCTAAGCTTCTTGTGTTGGGAGCCTAGGCCTTGGTCACTGGCTTTGTGTGCTGGGGCCTCTTATGTTAGCACTTGGAGACTGTAGGGTTCTGGCAGCTTATAGGTTGTTGGGCTGGAATCAGCAAGGCTGGGACTTTCAGGCAAACCTAGGTTGCCTGCTTTTCCTTTCCTTTAGCTTTCTTCAGCCCTTTTTAGATGGGTTGCTGCAGGGTGTTTTTCTGCCTGGGGCCCCTTGCAATGCTGCCTCTCTTAGTTCTGCTGAGGCACTGGGAGACTCCTTTGCTGTAGAATGCCAAGGCACTTGGTGGTTTTCTGAGCTGGTTTTCACCAGTTCCCCTGCCCTCACTGAGGCACTTGGAGGTCCAGCTGTTGGTGTTTGCCTGCTCAACCACCTGGGCTTAGGATCTCCTCCAGGCAGTTGGAGCCTGTAGGGTTCTGACAGCTTACCTGGTGTTGGGCTGGAATCATCAAGGCTGGAACTTTCAGGAAACTCTAGGTTGTTTTCTTCAGCTCCTTTCAGATGAATGTTGCTGGGTGCTTTACCGCCTAGGGCCCTTTGTAGTGCTGCTTCCCTTATTTTTGCTGAGGCACTGGGAGACCCATTTGCTGTAGAATGCCAAGGCAACAGAATCTCCTCCTGGTGTGCTAAAGTGGTTCTTTCCACTAGCTGGGTGGGTGATTCCCATTCAGTACTGCTCCCCTTCCCCCAGGGTAAGCAGGGCCTTTCCCTTTAGTCCCTCTAGCCACCTGGGCTACTGCACTTCTGCTCCCCATCTTTTGTCTGGTTCAGCTGTTTCCAGGGTTTTTTCTGGGGCGATATTTTCTAGGTTTTCAGAGGTTAAAAGGGGAAGGTGAGAGCGACTACCTTTTTACTCCACCATCTTGGCTCTTGGAAGTGGAAATCCTGAACTGTGCTTCTCTCCCAGCCAAGTACAACAGACCTTTCCCCCCAAACGTCCACGTTTTCTTGGGTTGGACATTTGTTTCACTTTGTCTTTTTGTGGGTTCTGCTGCTCTAGAATTTGTTTAGAGTCATTTTTTTACAGGTATTTGGAGGGGTTTGGGGGAGAGCTCAAGCAAATCACTGCTTTTACTCTGCCATCTTGGCTCTGCCCCCCCCATTCCCCATTTTTTAACTTATAAGGAACTTGATCATCAGAGAGGAGATTTTTCAAGGGTTATATAAATATGAACTTAAATGTTAGCTCCTTGAATATAAGGACAACCTCATTTTTTTTGTTGATCTGACCCATCTGCCTAGTATATAACTGCTTGTTCTTTGATGGATGCATTAACTTTCATTGTTGTTGTTGAGTTATTTCAGTTGTGTCTGACACTTTGTGATCTCAGCTGGCGATTTCTTGGCAAAGATATTAGAGTGGTTTGCCTTTTCCTTCTCTAGCTCATTTCACAGATGAGGAAATTGAGGCAAAGTTATGTGATTTACCCAGAGTCACACAGCTAGTAAGTATCTAAGGAAAGATTTGAACTCAGGAAGATGAGTCTTTCTGATTCTATGTCTGGTACTCTATCCAATGTGCCACCTAACTGCCAGTGGTACACTACACTACATTTTATATTTGGTATATCTCCAAGACAGTAAGCAAACAATTCAGATCTCAGTAGGAGAAGTACACAACTAAGCCAAAGGCACATAAGTGGGAAATGCTTACTCTCAGAATTGAATTATTAACATTATCATTACTACCTCCACCATTTCAAATTGGAGAATTGATAGTAGCCTAGATGCATATTGTAAAATAAATAGAGATCAACAGATAGATAGATAAAACCCCATTTTCTACTCTTTCCCCCAGCACTCCCTCAGGGAGGGGCCATCCAGTGGGCAGTATCTATGGGGGTTAGCCTTGTAAATTCATTGGATTAGGGAATTCCTGCAGGAGGAAGCTCCCTCTACCAGAACAGGTCATCTTCTCAGTAACTTGCTGTTTTGGAATGATTTCTGGAGAACAAAAAACTTGAAATTTCTTATTCAAAGTCCCACTGCCAATAGATGTCTTGAGGAAATGATTGAATCTGGGTCTTCCTGACTCTAAGGTCAGTTTTCTCTCTATCCATCAGTCAACAGTTAAATAGCACTGACTTTGTGTCAGGCACTGTGCTAAGTGTTGGAATACAATAAGAGGCAAAAGACAACCCCTGCTCTCTAGGAGTTTACAAACCAGTGGGGAAGATAATATGCAAACAAATACATAAAAAGCAAGCTCTACACAAGGTAAAATAAATATATATGTATATATATGTGTGTATGTATACACATATAAAGATAAACGTGTGTATTTGTATGTGTGTAAAATAGGGAAAATACTGGAATTAAAAAGGGTTAGGGAAGGCTTCCTGTAGAAGGTGGGATTTTAGTTGGGAGGTCAGTAGTCAGAGTGAAGGATTTGAGAGCATTCCAAGCATGGCGGACAGCCAGAGAAAATGACTGGGGCTAAGTGATAGAGGATCTTCTTCATAGATAGCCGGGATCCAAGTGTTAGTAGTACAAAGAATATGTGTTGAGGAGGAAGGCGTAAGAAGATTGGAAAGGAAGCCAAAGCTTAACTCCTGAAGGATTTTGAATGCTCAGAATCACAGTGGAGGCTGCTCCATGCTATAAACAGCATAGGGTAGATAGGGCTTTGATCATGTTGCCAACATCTTGCCATTGGCAGCACACTCTGCGATGTGGTACAGTTCTCATATCAATATTCCTATCACTTTGGTGAGTCTCTACTCCAAACCAGTAGAGACAATAGAATAAACAACTTCATGAAAAATTGTCCACTATTAGACTATACCATGATACCACCTCTAATCTCTTCTAACTTATACAAAAGTATTTTTCTCCACAGTTGGTAATATTTCAAGTTATAGGTGTAGACTTTATTCATACTTCATACTGCATGTGCAGCAAGCAATCATCCTTTAACATGTCTGTGAATAACCTTCTCCCTTTACTGGGCTATGCTTTATACCATTAGCAAAATGCTAATAGCTAACTTTTAAAACTAGTTCAAAATAGCAAAATGATTTATCATCCAAACCTCACAATGACCCTCTAAGAGATTTTTCTATAGCTACCCATTTTACAGATGATAAAACTGAGGGGCAAGAGTTTAAATGATTTAGCCAGGGTTACATAGTTTGTACCTGTTTGAAGGGAGGGTTTTTATCACATACCACTGATATATGACAAATTCCCAGGGCTCCTTTCAGGTGAAGAAGCTTTTAAATATCTTCAATGAAAAGCACCTCATAGTCTATAGAGAATCTCTTTGCTAGAATTCTATCAATGCAAAGATCTCAAGGTTTTTTGTATGTGTCCACATTCATGTGTGTGCATGTGCATATGTGTGTGTGGCTAGGAGGGTATCAATCATCCAAAAAGCTATTACATCTCAACACTTTTCTATATATTCTTCATTGACTTTGCATACTTTAACCTCTAATTTAGCAATGGAAAAATATATGTATATATAGAACCTACTGTGTGAGATATACTCTGCTTGACCTTATGGATACATAAATAGATACAAAAGAGTGCTTGTCCATAAAGAACTTCTGGCCCACTGCTTGGTACATAGGGTACAAGAATCATGTCATTTGTGAAGTCCTTAGCATATGGTATGTGTTACAATAATTACTGGGGATAGAAATTTAAAAAAATTCCAATCCCTTACCTCAAATGGCTTGCATTCTGGGGGGATGTGGTATAAAACTACTTATATAAAATATTACATATAATATTATATACATATATATACATATGTATGTATATATATGTATATATGTAGTATATTTTATGGGTTCGAGGGTAATCCATGAACTAAAGGCAGAGATTGTTCAATGTACATTTTGTGCAGCTTGAATTATCTCTTTTTTTTTGGCTATCTTTTCCTGCCAAATTTGGGCCAGCACACTGTGAAGAACATGGGGATGGTGGATTAATTTTGTATCCAGGTGAAAGGAGCTGAAAACCCACCTGTGGGCTCTTTGGGCAAGAAGTATATAAGAACCATTCTATGAAAAGAGCAGGAGGCTCCAAATAGATGAGAAAACATTCTTGCAGGCTATTTTTCCTGGAGTGTCATGGAAGGCCCTGAGACTTTTTAACTAAGTTAATCATTTCCAGGTCTGAGAAATCCATTGGACCATAAGTGAAACCTCTCCTAAGATAAAATAATTTGAAAGACTCCATGTGGATGATGTTGAATGGTATTTTAGCCCTTAGTACAATGTTTAGAATATAGTAGGTGTCTAATAAATGTTTATCGGCTAATTATTGATTTATTTTTAAAGGAAACCAGACACTTTACAAACAAGGAATTAAGATTAATACAGGGTAAATAAGGAGCAGAATACCATGCACAAATGAAGGGATCCTATCTATGTGATTTTTTTATTTCTGTAACTTGCAAAATTCAAGATTCTGGCATAAACCATTGCCAGGGGCTCCATGTAGGCAGGTCTATTTTTAGATGTGAACCTGGGAAGTTGGGCATAAATTGAGTCTTTGCAAATCCAATTGCCATTCACCATTATCTTTCATTATAATTCTAGGGACTCTTCATCCTTCTTTCTCATTGATCTCTCATTGACAGTACTTCTTAACTCTCTATCTTCATATCCCTGCCCCTCTCCTCTCATTTCTCCCTCCACCCTCTGTTTCACTATCGAGTAAGAATTAAATGAAGTCAAGGCAAATCTACAAACACTGTTTGAGAGTCCAATGTTTGTAGTAAAGTAGGGGTCCACTGAGACTCATCCTACCTTATATTCAGGGAATTCAAATGTGGAACATTTTTACTTCAATGAAAATAGCCTCTGGAGAAATGAAATGGACTCACCGAGACTATTCTTTCCAGCCAACCCAATTAATCCACTTGTCTTCCCAGGCAGAAAAATTGTCAATTTCCTCCTTTCTGTTTTCCATCATATCCCCCATCCAAAATGAACAAGTATAACTGAATACTCAATAAAAAGGGCCTTTCTGGATCCCCCAACCTCCCAGTACCCCCCCCTGAAATTAGCTTGCATTTCTGTTGCATTCTTTTTACAGTGATTTTTATGTGTACAACTTGCTTCTCCTGATTAACTATAAACTTCTTGAGGGCAGGGATTGTTTCATTGTTGTCTTTGCATTCCCAAGACCTAGCACAGTGTCTGGCACATAGTAAGATTTTAACTCCACACCATCTTTCAATAATTCTGACAACTACCCTTCCCCAATACTTTCTTTATTCTTTGCACTTACTTACAAACAAATAGTTTTCACCAAGTAGAACATAAGCACCCTAAGTAAAGGATCTATTTTTTGTCCATGTACCTCTAATGACTAGCACAGTGCCTGTCATGTAGTAGGTGCTTTTCTTGTTCAATGGAACTGAATACCAAGACAAGTTTGATTTTCTAGTAAAGAAACCCTTCCGCCCTCCACGTGGACCCAAGAAAATGCGTCATGGAATAGGTGAAAGAGTGATTGACTCACAATCAGAAGACACTTGTATTTGAACCCTGTCCTTGACTCACACTCACTTTGTGCCCATGGGGCATGAGTCTTTACCCCTCTGAGCCCATTTTCTTCTCTTAAATATGTGATAGCCATCCAGGGTTCTTGTGGAACTTAAGTGAGATAATGCTTATAAAGCTCTTTGAGAATCTTTGAGTAGTGATGAAAATCATCTATTTTCATTTAATCACTAGATATTTCATGAAGTGTATCTTTATGGACATTGTGGTCTTGGGAAAATATTACATGATCACTTTTCCTGACACTTTTGTGTGCTGAATGCACAAACTTCATGTCATCTATTAGATTTCAAGATTCCTAAAGAGAGAAGCCATGCTCTTTTTGGTTAGTGTTGCAACACTCCCCCAGGGTCTACTTTACCAATTCTTTCTTGCACTGGGAAACAGGGTCCCAGAGGGAGACAGCATATCTCTTTCTCAGGATTCCATGGGTGACCCTGAGGAATTGAATTACAGTATTGTGGTCATGAAGTTTCATCCACAAACATAAGCAAGTCTACGGGAAGAATTGGCTCAAATATGGAGCACAACTATCATGAGGCATCCATTCAGAGACTGCCGAAGACTGAACTCCCAACTGCTGCTTACTGGCAAGTCTGTTGAAAGTTCATAGACAACACTCTCTTCTGGTTCAAGGGATCATGCCCCTTGAAGCTCTTCTTCCCTCATGTGGCTATCTTTTAGCTTCCTGTGCCTCTGTTTCTCATTGGTATGTCTTTGCTTGGGGCTGGATTTCCCACTGCTCCCTTCTCTCTGATAACAATAGAGAAACATGAGAAAGAAACTTTCTCCTCCTCAGGAGAGCTGTTCTTTCTTAAGGGCTTAGCTCTAACTGGAATCTTCACTTGCAGATATGAAACCTTCCATCACTGGACTGAACCCTTCAATTCACTGAGCTTAACTAAAGATGAGTTGCTAGAAGTTTTATATGTAGACTGAACAGTCTTTACTGATACTAATAGCCAATGACACTGATATCTTTGAGTAAATCTAACAAAGTTACACCTTATAAAGAGATTACAGAGACTAAACCATCCTGTTTACCCATATAAAACTCTGTCATTAATATGGCCACTTCCCACCTGGAACATACATTCTAAAGGGGACAAGACATAAATATCTCCATTTTAAATTATAGATGACCATAATTCAGACATGAGAGGATTATAAACCAATGACTTTTAACCAAAAGGAACCCTCATATCCATCCAGGAAAATCTACACATGAATGAGGTTAAATTATAAAATTTACATGATCAGCAATTATCCACCTTCTACTTGGAGAACACCAATGAAGGGGGACGCCCCTCCTTTCAAGGTTTCCTGGTCCACCTTTGAACATCTCTCATTATCAGGGGAAAATATTCTCGGAAATCAAGCCTGAATTTACCTGACTGTAGACTTCAGTGATGACTCCTGGTTCTTCCTACTGAGACCAAATTAAACAAATCTTACTAAAATCTGTACTGCAGCAGATTTTACATGATACATGCATTAGAGATTTGCCAAATGACATGCTTCATGTGGTTTGAGTGGAAAGGATATCACTGAAGGAAGGGAGAAGTGAGGTGATTAGGAGAAAGGAAATGGAAAAGGGCTTCCTCAAGGGGCTGATATTTGAATTAGCTTTATAGGATGGATAAGAATACAAAAAGGAGAGTGTGTTTTCCAGGCACGTGGTACAATGTGAACAAACATGTGGAGGTAAGAGAATAAAGTGTGCTGGAGGGAGGGAGGGAGGGTGGGAGAGAGAGAGAGAGAGGAGAGAGATGACAGAGATAGAGATAGAAATAGAGGCAGATAGAGACACAGAGAAAGGCAGAGAGACAGAGAGATATAAAGACTTCTCCATCCTGACTGAAACACAGAGAGTGGAGAGGGGAGACATATTGCCTAAGTTTAGAAAAGAATTTGTGTATAGGGAGAGGATAAACAAAAACTATAGCACTATGTCAGCTTTGTACGTAACAGGAAATTCTGAATTCTCCTGAGAGGCAAATAGTCACATCCCAATTTAACTTTTTATTGTATTTTTACTTTTTAAAATTTTGTTTTTTAAAATGTAATTTTGTAGCTGAAATTACTGTTTTGGAAGGGAAGCTGGGCTACAAAATAACCAAAATCCTTTGGACTCAAAGCTTTGGTGATTCTCTTTCTTGCTCTTTTTTTTTTTGCATATTTTTAATTGGGCTACACCTTTACAATCCTGTGAGCACACACATTCAAGAATGAGTGTTAATTAATTCACTTTCCATAAGTGCTGGAGGGACTACATTCAGCTGAACTCAGAATGTATTTTTAAATAGCTTATGGTCTCCGAGATATTCATTTCCATTTTAATGATTATGTAAGTGTGTGTCTTCTGTATACCCAAATATATTTTATGTTCAAAAGTAAGTCTATCCATGAAGGTGATAAATAAAGTGTGGTCTTCAGAATCAGGCAGATTGTGATTTATAATTTTACACTTTCCTTTGCACTTTAGATGAGATCAGGAATGCTGTTTTCTTGGAGTGTTTATTCTTTTTTTCTGATTTTATCCCCCTTTAAGCAAGCAGTAAAAACTGGAGAAAAATATTGACTATCAAGGCATGAAAAACATCCATGTCCAGAGCTGAAGAAAAAATCCAGTGTTAGCACTTTTTGAAGACAGGGAAAATGTATATTACTGGACTGATTTTTTTTTAAATGGAGAGTTGAATAAAAGAGCCAAATCACCATGCTACATTTAGAGGAAAAATTAAATATCAATGGTTTAATAAAGAAAGAGAAACACTCCAAGTGAAGACAGAAAACTGAAAAGAAGACTGCAGGGATACCTAAATACTTCTTGACAATAGGCCTAGTGTTGGTAAAGGTAGCAATGGGAAAACTCACCTTGCTATCATGGATTTAAAGATGGAAGGGATATCTCTAGAGATAATGTAGTCCAATCTATTCCTTTTTTCAGATGAGAAAATTGAGGCATATATATACACACATGTATACATATACATATATGTATGTGTGTATGTATACATATGCATATTTATGTGTGTATGTGTATGTATATGCATGTGTGTGGGACTTGCGTTAGGTTCCCTCTTCCCTCCAATGTAAATAATGATGATTATAATGATTAGGGGTGGACCTTATTTTTTTTAAATTTCCCCTATAAGAACTCTTCTCAGCTTGAGGAAACCCTGGATTCTCAACATTATGGTAGAGGAACAAATCTTAAGGTGGATTCTAACATATTAGAAAGGGTTTGAGGACAAGCATATCTATGGATTGTCATCTATAGGAGCTGTCCCTGTGTCTGCACAGTAACGTGTTATATAGATGCTAGTAATTCTAATTAATGGAGAACTTAATGACTATATATTATCTGCAATATTCCAGCCAGAAAGAACATATTTTTACCTTATAGGAATACTTTTTGTCAGGATTAAATGAGCCAATAAATGTAAAATAGATAAGCATGTTATACATGTTAGCTAATATTTTATATTTTTCCAAAGGGTTTTTGGATATGAACTTTAAACCACTGTCTCAAATCTCCATTGTTCACATTAAGCGTAATATCATAGATTACTGAGTTGGAAGGGACTTTTGTGCTGATCTTCTTCAAGCCCTTTATTTTACAGATGAGGAAACCATGGTCTAGAAGAGTTATGATTTACCCAAGGTCTCAATGGTAGTGACAGTGGGGAAATTTGAACTCAAGTCTTTTGACTCCAAATCCAGGGCTCCTTACACAGTGCAGCAGCAACATTATTCTTCCTGGGAATACCTTTCAACTGTGACTATTCATTCAGGTATATTCATATACATGATTTTGTTGTTAAGTGGTGTTTGATTCTTTGTGATCCCATTTTGGATTTTCTTGGCAAATATACTGGGGTGATTTGCTATTTCCCTTTCCAGCTCATTTTACAGATCAGGGAACTCATGTAAACAAAGTTAAGTGACTTAATCAGGGTCACATGGCCCAGGTGACCTGCTCGGGTCACAAGTGTCTGAGGCTCAATTTGAACTCAGGAAGATTCATCTTACTGGTTTCCCGCCCAGCATTTTATCCACTGCACCACCTATCTGCCCCTCATATACACAGTACCTAGCTAACTTGTGGGGCAGTGAGATAGTTTTATAAGACCACAAGCACACACTGTATTCATCAACCTTTTTAAAAAATTACTCTTGTTTTTAATGTTTTCTGAAGGATTTCAGTCGAATAATCATCACTCTTTTTGTTGTTGATCTGTGTGTTTGTGTGTGTTTAATAATAAATCTCCCCTTTAGCTCTAGCACCTTAGAAAGCAAGTGTCAGCCCAGAACACATATTTTGACTGAAATATTAACCTCTGGCAATAAAGGATTATAACATAAATGCTGACGGGCCTTTTAAATTTGGCAGCTCTGTGGGGTACAACTTGGAAATCGCTTTAGAGGACACGAGGATAAAGCATAAATTCCAAACCAAAAAGATCTCAGAGTATTTTAAGTATTCTGTGGAAGATTTGGGAATCAACAAAAAAAAAAGTTGTTTGCCTTCTTGGGTGAATGACTTCTGGGATTTTCCCATAAGGCTAAAGTAGGATGAATAAAAGTGCACAAGTGCCCTCCAGAGCAAATTGGTGCCCCTTCCTACCTAGTGAAGTGAGGGAAATGTCCTTTCCCTTAATTGTTGGAATGTTTTTAACTCTGTTTCACCAAACCAAGTCATAATGAAGAATTTTTGTGTCTGTGGTAGTTAACACCATCTTTGTTCAATGCACATAGCTCAGTACGTACCTCTAAGTTTGGTGGGATGGGACGGAATGGGATCAGGGGTGTGCTGGTAAATGTTTAACAACAAGCTCTTAAAAATATAAACAAAAGAACTTTCAGTTTAATTTGCATTAGTAACATTTCTTACATTTCTTTCTTAAGTCTAGAAATCAACAAATCAATAAATTAAGCCTTGATTTGTAACATTTGCTAATTTACTAGTTGTAAAAGCTCATATTGAATATTAAACAATAGGCTTTCTGGAGCTGGTGCAAATTGGCTCCAGTCATTGCTAGATGAGACAGAGAAAGGAAGGAGTTGAGAAAGTCCTCCATCTGGTATCTTGCAATTGGAGCAAGCCTTACAAAGCAGGTAATAAGTCCTTTTGTTTCTAGACATGGGAACACTAAGTTTGTTCCTTTAAATCAGATGTCCAGTATGGTCAAATGACAGAATTAGAGGGCTGAAAGCGACCTCTGCAGCCATCTACTCCAATCCATATGTGAAGTCTTCCCCATTAGAACATACCAGAGACATGACTGAGAAGCCTCTGCTTGAACATCTCCTGTTTGACGTGCCTTAGTTAGAGCTCTGCTTCTGGGGCTGAGGAATTTCTTGACATATAGGTGGAACAGTGGCTAAAACATGGAAGTTGGATCCAGAAATACCTGAGTTTAAATCCAAGCCCAGATAGTACTGGCTGTGGGACCCTGAATAAGTCATTTAATCTCGGTGTGCTTTAGTTACCTCATCTGTAAAATGGGAATGATAATAGCATCTGCCACAAAGCAGTATTTCACAACAACTTCAGATGTGTTAGTATATGTAAAATATTTTGCAATTTTAAAGCATTATATAAATACTACCTATTATTATTGTTGCTATTTTTGATTTCATTGTGACTATTATTATTTGTCTATTGGTTTTCTTTTGGCAGGTATTTCAATATCCTTGTAACCTTGATTTTTTGAATCTCTTCATGAAACTTGATCAAATGTCAACATGAGCAATAAGCTTAGTCATGGGTTCTTTGATATTATAGCTGTCCTTGGGTCACCCTTTCTAGTGAAGTCTTGTAACTCTATCATATTTCCTGAAATTGGTGCAAGCCCAAGATTGCAATGCTTTTTGAATCCTTTTCTGAATTTCGTTCTTGGCCAGAACGATGGTTTTTACTCCCCTTGTTGATAGAAACATCTTGTTCTGATATTGTAGTTTAGCAATGCCTGAGAGGCCCTCCATGTGTTTGAAGAAACAACATAATGTCAACAAGAAATTCAGCTGACACATGTTCCCCACACTGTGGGGAAGAAATGTAGCCTTTAGGGAGGATATTATCTCAGTGATAAGACAGTTTATAATACATTTTAAAATGGTAGAAAAATAAATTCAATATAATCAAAGGTACCCAAATGTATCATATATAGACCATATGCAGTCTGACTGATCAAAAAGGGGGATTTATAATAAGAGAAAGAGACAAAAATACCTTCTGGATCAATAGCAACAATAATGATAATGATGACAATTATAATAATAATAACAATCATCATAATAACAATCATCATAATAATAAAGAGGATATGTTTCCCTACTTCATTTTCATTCACCTTTAAAGGGAAATGGAGCAATGGTTGTTTTGAACATGTCTTTACGGTGTCATCATCATCACTGATTATTAAAACTACAGTATCTATGAATACTTTTAAATGTTTTGCAAAACACTTTATAAAATTTTATTTCATTTGATCCTCAGAACAATCCTGGGGTAGGTATTATAGTTTTTTTTTTCTCATTTTACAGATAAGAAATCTGAGGCAGATTTGCTTAAGTTAAATGACTTGTCTAGGGTCACACAGCTAGTATGTGTCTGAGGATAGATATAAATCCAGTTCTTCTGGACTCCAGGTCCAGTGCCTAGCCACTGTACCATCTAACTACTTAGGAAGACCCGGGTTCAATTTTATCACCTGGCTTCTACTGGCCATGAGATCTTTGATAAATCCCTTAAATTGTCATTGACACAAGCAACTCTCTGAGATTAAAATCAGAAGGTCATATTTTAATCTGTAAAGGTCTAGGAAGTTCCCATACTCAGTATTCCCTATACCTATTAAATAGTTTTGTTTCAAAATGAGCAAAAATAATCAGGGAAGACTTCGATGAACATAACTTTGAAAAATGTTTTTTTTTTAATAGAGCAGAGAGTTGAAATAGTGAGAGAGTAAAAATAAAAAAAGAAGAGAATTTCTTGTAGAGAAGATATCATGGACCTATGAATATTGACAAGAGTTGCCATTATGAGTTCAGGATATTAGGAGGTGTTAATCTTAAGTACGATGGATGACCTCTGATGGGTATAATAGTTATAGAAGCCTAGATTAGGTAAGATAGGGACAGGAAAGAGTGAGACTATAGGCTGAAAGTTGTAGACTTGAAATTTCTGAGGTTCTCCTGCAGGAATGATTGTCCTATAATTGAGAACATATGGATATACATACAGCAAATCCTCAACAGTCATGCATTTCATTTTCTTGACTTCAAACATTTGCATTATTTTATTAACAAACTTATTTTCATTTTCACATTGCAACCACACAAATTCACAGCTATAGTCCCACACTCTGAGACTCTTAAGGATCTCAAATGTCTCTTGCTGATGGATTATTTCAATCTGGCGTGTCCTTTGCAATCTCCAATGTCTTTCACAAGCCATGAAGGACAAAGTGTGGAGGCAATGTTGAAATTTCACCATTCATGGAGTCTTCCAACAGCAGTGACTAAAATTTCTTGGTTTTCAGAGAAAAGTCAGTGTAGAGAGGTTTACAGTAATTTGTGTACTACCCTCACACCTCTGTCTGATACAGTGGAAGGTGAGGTTCTGATTTTAAAAAAAATAGCATTAAGATTTTTATTTGCTTTACAACATCATGGTACCGTTGATTTCATTTGCTATGAAAATTGAATATTGTCTGAAATCCATGTTTTTTTTTTCTTTTTATTGAGATGTTAGTACAAAAGGTCATGGAATTCTAGAGAATTACTAGTGAAGAAAATGTTTTGCAGTAATTTTATTTTGTGTACTGCATTTTATGAGTTATTTAAGTTTACTGTTTTAGGAAAAATGCATATTGTCAGAATTAATGGTTTGTTGTAAAGAATTACATGCAGAGAAGTATATTTTCAGCAATCTATAGCAAAAGATTAGAGTTTTTCATGGTCACGGAACCCACCCCCTATTTCCCATAGGTTCAGCGTATCTAAATTCATGCTTTTGACTTTCACGTCATCTTCAAAGAATGTTCCCCCTGTGAAAGTTCTTTTTCAGTTGACCAAAATTCCTGTTAATCTGTTTAAGGGTGCCTCTTACTTCAATGGAATTTTTGTAGAGTTGCCTATAAAGCTCTAAGGAATTGTCCATCAGCAGGATATTTCAGTCTCCTTGTAAACATCTTGATGACACTGTAATGACATACTCAAAACTTCCATTGATTCATTCTCTTTTAAAGTGAATTAAAGTGCTCAGGGACAATACTCTGGGTAGCATAATACAGTAATGATTAAATACAATTGTTTCACAGAGACAAACTATAATCATCATCAAAGTCAATATGGTGATTTAGATAGAGCGCTAATTAGGTCTACACTAAGGAAGACCTGGGTTTAACTTACGCTTCTGCCTCTTACTAACTCTGACTCTGGTTTAGACACTTAATTTTTCTCAGCCTCAATTTCCTAATCCATATAGCAGTACATATAAAATCTGTATGGCTTCACTCAGTGAAATTATGTGAGAATCAAAGGAGATTATATATTTGAATCATGTTGTTCACTTCAAAGGGGTATGTAAATGTAAAACCAATAGTATTTTTCTCAACACCTTCAACATCATCACAGAAAAACAAGCAAGATGGTCTATGAATGAAATCTTATAGGAGCAATAAAGCAAGGCAGTGGTAGTTATATAGTTTTTCTCCTTGTTCATTGACCAAACCAAAACTTTCCTTGTCTTCTCAGAGTGGCAGATAAGAGGAGAGAGATGTCTGCAGAGATAGACTAGCATATTATTACAAAAGTCAAACATGGCTCACCTCTTCCCTCCTCCATTGAGGAGACAAAGCTGCTCGCTAATCACCTCTTAATTATAATTCTCTGACATCTGGTACATACTTCACTCTGTGGCCCAGGTTAATCTAATTTAATAAAAATTTAATATACATATTTATTTTGGTATATTAACTTAATTATGTGACAACATACATCATCCAAAACTCCATAGGGATACATGATTTTACTTCTAGCTATGATACACCTCCACTCATTTAACTTTAGTCACTTCTTATTACTTTTGGATAAAATATCAACTCATAATTTTGACATTTAGGGCCCTTCACAACATGGCCTCTATCAATCTGTCCAGCCTCATTGTACATTAATTTTCTCTCCATACTGTGCAATCCAGCCAAACTAGACTTCTCTTCACCATTCCTTTGCACTGTTCTTCCCTCATAACTGGAATATATTTCTACCTCAGATTTGAGTCATAGAATCCTTTTCTTTCAAAACACATCTCAAACATCACTCTCTATATGAATTTCTGCCCCATTTACTCAAATGCTAGTGTCCTTACTCTCAAAAATCTCATCTTTAGGGAGCAACTAGGTGGCACAGTGGGGGTGGGGCAGCAAGGTGGCACAGTAGATAGAACACTGACCCTGGATTCAAGAGAACCTGAGTTCAAATCCAGCCTCAGACACATAACACTTACTAGCTGTGTGACCCTGGGCAAGTCACTTAACGCCTTTACCTAGCCCCCAAAAAAAACCCCACAAAACAAAAAACCTCCTCTTTAGCTATATTGTATTTATGTTCATTTTTAATATTTATCTTCATATACTTAAATTGTTGTCTCCCACTTTAGAATAGCAGTCACTAGAGAAAAATATTATTACATTGTTTCACTTCCTTTGTCTAACACACTTCCTGGCACTTCGTGTGTACTTCATATTTGCGGTTGATCATTACTATAGCCATGTAAAAATACTTTTTCTATCATTATTCACTCATTTTTGTAGATGTTTTATTCTATGAACATTTAAGATCAGTAACTGAACATTAGAGTTGAAATGGATACCTGAGATTGATACCCCAACCTGTACTTGAGTAAGAAAACACTGTAAAATATAATGAGAAGTCATAATCAAGTTTTTATTCGAAGACCTTTACCAATGAGAAACCCAGTACCTGTCAAAAGAGCCAATTCCATTTTAAATAGGTCTTATCATTAGGCATTTTTTTTCTTACATTAACTAAAAATGTTCTCTGTTCTGTCCCAGAAGGATATACACATCTCTGCATAGGTGTAGTATACTTTGAGTATGAGATGTTGTATATGTCATCAGAAGAAATATTCTTTTAGAAATTACTTTAAATTCAGTTTTGTTTAATTTTTCTAGTTGTTTCAAAGTCTGGTTCAATGGGAGTAGGAATGAGGAAAAAGATATCAAATAATGATTGCAGTATAAAGCATACACATCATTGATAAATTAAATTTAAAAAGAAGTTTGTTATATAGTTATGAAAAGCAGGCGCCATACCTTTCTGGCAGGAGGGGAGGGAGAAAAAATGTTCAGACTTACAGAAAATGCTTAAATCTCTCCTTAGAGTTTTGCATATCCTGTGTTTTTGCTTTTTAAGGGACAGTGCATTTCTCCAATCATTACCAAATCAGAGCATCTCCTTTCTGTTACTAATTCACCACATGTACTGATGATACCTGAGAAGAACCAGAGTTTACTTGAAAGATATTGCCATAGGCAACAAAATTTGAATATGCTTTTCTCAAATCATCCCTCAGTAAGCTTTAAGCAAAATGAAAATGTTTTCCCCTTCTTGCATCTCACTGGCAGTTACCAAGATGTCTAGCATCAACCTTTGGATGATTGGCTTCGATTTTGAAATGTTGACTTAATTAATTATTAAGGATTTCTTAGAAAGTCATTGTTTCTTATTCAATATGAGACATTGAATGACTTAATGAATTCTGAAATGTGGTTATTTGAAGATCCATAATGAGACCAAATGGATTTTCTCTGGTTACCTATATCTTCCATTTTAATATAAAGGAGAGAATTGTATACATATGTATACAATTGTATACATATGATTTACACACCAATCAGGAATTCATGTCTTCTATAAAGCATAATAAAAATGCCTATATTCTGTATTTAGAATCTTTAGTTCCAGAGGTAATATTTATCAATGTAAAGCAAGACTGATTAAACAAACAAAAAAAGAGGACAAGTAGTGAGTTCTTAGGACAAATTAAATAGTTTGAACTTCTCAAAGGCTTGCATTAGGAAGAGATTTGTGATTACAAGATTTAAAAAAAACAATCAAAATGATTAATAATTATGAACAACAGAAGGTCATATGCTTGCAATAATACTCTATCTTCATGTATTATTTTAAAGGAAAAAAGTTTGAATTTTAGGGAGGCAGTATAGTAAAGTTTATGAAACAATTCCAGCAATTCGGGAAAACCTGAGTCTCAGATATTTATTATCTCTGTCATGCTTGGTGATATAGGAGCCTCAGTTTCTTCCTCTAAAATTGGAAATGAAGACATAAGGAGGATGATGTTTTTGCTGTAAGTAACACTTACATCATGGGGTTGTGAGCATTCAAAAAGATCACATACATAAAGGACTCTGTTTATGTTAGATATTTTTATAGAGTCAAAACTCATATATCTATATTTATCTATCTAGATAACTATGTATAGATATACATATATATGTATTATATAGATCCCTATGTAATATATGTATACGTATATCTATCTATCTATCTATCTATCATCTATCTATCTATCTATCTATATATCTACAGCTATATAGAGATAGGTAGATAGATAGATAGATTTTAAATATTCTCATATCTAAAGTAACTACTGAAATTATTTCCCTCATTTTACAAATGATGAAACTGATATCCAGAGAGGTGACATGTTTCACAATGTCCTTCCTGTTAGTAAGAAGTAGATGAATGAAGTGAAAACAGGATTTTCCATGCCACTCGCGGCCTCCATTTTATTCTGGCTTTACTGTGGGCTCTCTACTTAATGACTTCACTTCTGAGACCATTGAGTTAGACTATTAGTTAAACATTGTCCTTAGAATGGGGCTTTGGTAACTCAACACTGCACTCCCAGGTTTGTCTGTCTAAAACAGATTGCAATGTACCATCATTTCCCTTTCCCTAGAAAACATGACTCTCTAAATAAGATTGCTTTCCTCCTTTTTTTTTTCTTCCTTCCTTTCTGGAACTTTATTCAGGGTGGAGGGATAAATTCTTGACTTAGAGGCAGTGGACATATCATAATAATGACTCTGAAATTTATTGTGACTTTTGATGTCAAAAATAATTCTATGAGCCTTAATTTCCTTGCCTGCAATATGGTAATGAAAATTACCTTTGTTATTTAGTTCAGAGTGGTTTATAGGAGAGTGCTTCATAAATTGAAAATAACTATGCTATATAAGTGTGATGCTTCCTCTCTCCTCAAAAACAAGGTTTAAATTCTCAACATTTAGCTTGTCTAGTGAAAACATGGGGAAAAAATCTTTAGTAGAAACACCGAATCATGGACAAGCATCATAGTTTTATGGCAACCTGTTCAATGAGGCTACTCTCTCAAGTTAAGGTGTAAAGGAAAAAAATGATTTAAGCTTAGGTGAAGCTGAGGAGAAATGCCATCATCCTCAGCAGAGCTAAGGAGAATGTGCTGTTAAGAACATGAACCTTTGGATTCTATTTCTGGCTTTTTCCCTAGATTTCTTTGTTTCTATATGCCTGTCATGTCGCTTATGTCTCTGGAGAGAACCGGCCAGAATTGGCCTAATATGTTGGCAACCCATTACAATACAGCTCATTAATTCACATATTCAGACATACCTTGGGTCAAATCACATCCCCCCAAAGATAACTATTCAAAATAAAAGACTTGTGCCATGTATCCTAGCCAACAGAAATGAGTTCTTTACCTCAAAAAAAGAGTGTTGTTAAATGCCATTTCATTTCAACGTGCTAATTTAGATACACCAATGACTCTTTGATCTTATTGATGTGGGAATTTTGTGCACTTAGATGTTATACAAATATTCATTTTACATCACAAACATCCATGTACTGTTATAAATGAGTCACATGGAAGGAGAAGTACATAGAAGGGAACAAATATTAGTTAAGGACCTACCATGTGCCAAATACTTGTTAAAGATATTACAAATTTAACCTCATTTGGGCAACCTCCCAGTGAGCTTGGCCTTTCCAAAGTTTCTTTCTTAACTTTACATATTGATAAAGCATGGCCACATGATATCCAGCTGCGAGTGGTAGCCAGGTGGCACAGTGCTTAGAGAGTTGAACTTAAAGTTAGGAAGACCTGAATTCAAATAATTCCTCAGACATTTACAAAATGGATGAACCAGGCCAAATCACTTAAACTAACTCCGCATCAGCTTCCTCATCAGTAAAATAGGGATCATAATAAAACTTAACTCACCAAAAGTTTTTGAGGACCAAATGAAATAATACATTTCAGGCAATTTGTAAAACTCAACATTCTTTAGAAATGCTAGTTATTGCCAACATCCTCATAATCATCTCCTCTTCCTCCTCCTCCTCCTCCTCCTCCTCTTCTTCTTCTTCTTCTTCTTCTTCTTCTTCTTCTTCTTCTTCTTCTTCATCTTCTTCTTCTTCTTCTTCTTCTTCTTCTTCTTCTTCATCTTCTTCTTCTTCTCCTTCTTCTTCTTCTCCTTCTTCTTCTTCCTCCTCCTCTTCCAAAGGTTATACTTCATGCTCCATACATGACAAGCCTGATGTCTTTTTTCAACCAGACCTTGCTTTGATGACATCTAATCAATTCCTTGTTTGTCATTAAGTGTAGAGTTGGTTGTTTTGCCCTTCTTTTGTCCACAGCACTTATCACAGTTTCTCACACATAGTAAATGCTAAATATAAAATTAGTTTATTTTAGTAAAATCACATCATAGACGTAATAGTAACAGTTTGCATTACATAGAACTTTGCATTTGCAAAAGACTTAATATCCACTGTCTTAGCTGATCATCAAAACAACTATCTAATTTAGGTATTAGTATTCTTATCACAATTTTCAGAGGAAGCACTTGAAGTTTTGAGAACTTATATGACTTGTGAAAAAATAGAGCAAATTACTTCTAATCTCATTTCATCCTCCACAGAAAACCTGTGAGATTAATGAAAATATTATTATTCACATTTTATAGGGAATAAAATAGGTTTAAGGACAGATGCAATATCCAAGCTCACAGAGCTATGAAGTATTAAATCTAGGCTAGTTATTTCAGCTCAATGTCCTAAAACTTTCCCTTACAATTGCACTGTCTCTTTTTACATATAGATGCCATATTCATTATAATTTGATTTTTGAAATCCAATTAATGTAAAAAAAAAGAAATCCAACCAATGTTATATTTTTGAAACTTTCCAGTTATATTTTCATGACTAGCACAGAAAAAAACAAACTTTTTAATTTGTTGGATATAGTAATTAATCAAATTGTCACCTTAAGCCATTTCTAATATGGAGTTTCCATTCAGTAAATAATGAGGGAGAAAATAGAAGAGAAAAATGGAGGTTCACCAAGGAAACTAGTGATGTGTAGCACAATCTTCATTTACCAGCCATCAACTTCTTGTTTGCATGTTTTACCTCTTAAGTTAATTCCTGACTTCACAAGGTATGGGGGAGGATGAAAAACAAAACAAATAAACAATGAAAGGAACTAATAATTGGCCACTTAGAATAGTGGAGAGGAAAGGTGTTGAAAATAGGCAAAAAAATTAATGAAGTCTAACAAATGAATTAAAATGTCTAGCATTTTAAATGAAGTCAACATAGCAAAAGAAGAAGAAAAAATTCCTCTTGATTCTTTCATTGCTCCAACTTAATTTCTGGAAGAATTCAAGGAAAAGAGAGACAGTGTTGTGTAGTGGATATAATAACAATAACAAAAGCAACATTTATATTGCACATACAATAGCAGGCATTATGCTAAGCACTTTACAGTTATTATTGTATTTGATCATCACAACAATTCTGAGAGGTTTTATTGTTTTGCCTTTATTTCAGTCATGCCTGACTTTTTGTGATCCCATTAGGGGTTTTCTTGGCAAAGATAATGGAGTAGTTTGCCATTTCCTTCTCCAACTTGTTTTAAAGATGAGGAAATTGAGGCAAAAAGGATGAAGTGACTCATCCAGAGTCACATAGCTAGTAAGTGTCTGAGGCCAGATTTGAGCTCTAGGTCTTACTGATTCAGGGCCTGATGCTCTATCCACTGCACTACCTAGCTGCTCCCTCAGGTAGAGCTGATACTCCTGAATCTTACTATTGTCAGATTACAGGAGATCCAAAAGATATATCTACCTCTTTTCAACTGCATGGATTGTGAAATGAAAAATTGTCTGAAGTTTCTCTTCTAGTAATTGTTAGAGATGTCAAATTTTATGGCTTCTTGTATATCTTAACTTTCAATTATCAACCTTGTACACATAAGAGAAACCCACATCATGATAATCCATACCTCACAAACATTTGAGTATGTGTAATACCTCAAGGTTTTCTAAGCATGTTATATACATTATTTCATTTGAACCACCCATCCTGATAAGGTGTGTGCTGTTATGATGATCATCATCACAATTTTATGGATGAGAAAACTGAGGCTCAGTGTAGTTAATTGATTTACCCAGAATCACACAATTTTTAAATATTGGAAACAAAATTTGAACATGCATCTTCATTGAATCCAAGTCAATTACTACAGATTATTCAGCTTAAATACTTAACTTTACATATGAGAAAACAGAACCTTGGAAAGGACAAGTGACATACAGCTTCCCTACCACTCAGGAAGAACATGTAATAGTGGAGAAAGAATAAAAATTTCTCCATCTGTCCATTTCTCCCTTGACCTCATCTTTGGCATATGTTTTCATTTAATTTCTTTCTCAGTGGAAGTTGAAGCTTTTATGACGCTGCCTCATTTATTAAAGAGATACTTATGTCTTCCTTTATATTGTAAGGCTTCTGTGGACTCCTGGTCAGTGGGTATCCTGAGATTAAGGGTTCCTACACCACATGCTCCCAAATATATGAATATTTAAGCAGGGCTCACGGTAAGTATCAGTCATTCCAAAGGTGATCTACTGTGTTCTGATTACCACATCTGGAATATAATTTTCAGTCATGAGTATAACATTTTAAGAAGGGAATTGACAATCTCACAATCCCTGAAAGCTGAGCAAGTACATATGGAGAGCCTTTTTTAAGACAATTCTAAAACATAGTCAGTTCTAGGCAAGAGCATGACTGAAAAAGACCCTTCAGTTGGGATTCTCTTAGTATGCTTGGTGCATATGGGGCTTTAGCAGTGTTGTATCACATATTAAATTCTTCATGCAAAAAAAAAAGTTGTACTGTAATTGGTACTTGTTTTTTAAGCTGCAACTTCCTTGTATAAAGTAGTTGTCAGCATGTGTTTATAAGAACAACCAGATTTCAAGAAAAAAAAAACCTGTGCATGTCTGAATAAATAATTCTTTAGGTGTGATCTGCTAAGACCTGTGGTAGCCAAGCTACCACAGAAGCTCCACAGCTCCACAAGCTCCACAGAAGAATTCAGGGGAGTAGTCTTGTTAACAATGGGAGAGTTGCCTTTAAAACTTAGAGAGTATCTTTAAGTTCAGTGATATTATTTTATTCACAGAATATAATCAAGCATTGAAGGATGTCTTTTTCATTTCTAGTAAATGGCTAACCATTTTTTTCTTCCAAAAATTGTTGCTTGTGCGTTCTAGCATTTGATGCAAAAATCTGTTCCCTATGCCCATGGCAAAGGTTGCAACTTGGATGATTTTCATATTCACTTAGGTAAGAGGACTTAGGATTTTGTGTGAAAATAATTGGATTAAGAAAGTTGGAGTCCAAATGTACCACTCATTAGCACACCTACTTAATTAGCACATATATGGAGTGATAATTATTTCTGGCTTTGCCCCTTGTATTTGTGTTATGAAAAGATGGAGAGGAATGGGGCAAGGATGGACAGGATATGTTCAAAGCCATTTACTTCTGGGGATCATATTTTTTCCATTGGAAATATACCAACATGATGTCAATTTTAGAAGTGAGAGTGATCTTCAGGTTCATCCAACTGAGGTGTTAATTCTGTCAATGGTTTGAATATAATATTACTAAAGTATCTAAATGCAATTTTCCCATATAATAAATGTTATTTTATGTATTTTAGTGTATGATATAATTATATAATTATGAACATTTAAAGGAAGGTTAAACAGTATAAGTATATTAATAACAATAATATTCCAAAATAATTTTTACATCTCCTAGGGGACTAGGCAAAAATGTATACCTTCAAATACTTGGAAGACTATGTTAAAGATTAGGGATGAATGTTGATCTGTTTGACCCCAAAAGACAGAACAAGGAGCAACAGGAAGAGGTTTGAGAGAGTCAGATCTGGATTCCAAGTATGGAAAGACCAGGCAATTATTTTTGTTCTTGTAGACAATTATGGTTATTCCAAAAAGGAATGGGTGGAAATATAATGTAAAAACCATCTCCTCCTTGAAGGTCTTTGAACAAATACTGAATCAAGGATTCTTTCCCAAGTATTGGTTGAACTAAATGACCATTAAGGTCTCTTCCAATTCTGAAATGATGCTATTTTATGAAAGAGGCCTAAATGATAAGCTCAATAATTGATTCAATGAATGAAAAAAAGTACATTAAACTCTTAATACAAAAGACATAGACTATTTTACTCTCAAGATTTTCCACTGAATGGTGTATTTTGTCTTCAATTAGTGAAAAACTTCATTTAGTATCTTAGTCATAGACTTAGAGTTGAAAGGAACCTTAAAAGTTATTTGGTCCATCACATCTCATTTTAAATGTAAGAAAACTAAAAGCAAGAGAGATCAAATGACTCCTCCTAAGGTAACTGGGCAACATGACAGAGCCAGGATATGACCAGGGTTCCTCAGACTCTAGTTTCAATGCTCTCTTCACAGAACCACACTATCCTCTAGTAAAGTAAAAGCTCACAAAGAAATGGGAACAATATAAACATTTCCAACACTTCTGTAAAGCAATGGTTTCTCATCCCGAATGAATCGAGACTAATAGAAATACATTTTAAGCCTTCTCCTTAAATATTCAGAGGATATTATAGGTTGAAAAAGAAAAAAAGCAGGTAGACTTGAAGTTGAGGGGAGGGGTTAAATTTGTCAACTGCATTCCCAGAATTGCATGGCTGGTTATCAAGGCAATATTTCTAGGAATGGCAGTAAATTACCAGCAGGAATAAGTCATTGAAACTGACACTAATGGTGTACTCAGGAAAGCCAACCTCTTTATCCATTGAAAAGGTCTCTATCTAGTGCAGTCAACACCTCCTGTTACCTGTTTTGCTTTTAATCAATAGGACAGATCAGCCCAGCATGCCAGTGGATAGATGTTGTGAAAAAAATGATTTAATGATATGCATTGAAATAAAGGTGCCCTGGATAAGCCTTGGCATACCATTTCACCACTATTATTCCTTGACCATCTTAGTAGCTATAGGAAGTCATGAAACTGAGCTGCCTGGGCTGAGTACAATTCCTCTCATTTGAAGTCAAATGGACCCACACTGCTGCACAGCATTCCTTTCCTCCCATCTCACGTTCCTTTCAGCAGCTATCCCTCTTCAAGCCTCCAACTCACTCTCAGTCCTTTCACCCAGCAGATAATTTTCTCTTTCCTGAGATAGACCCCCCCCACACACACATATGAACACATATCTTCAATGGCTCCCCATGTGCTGTGTACTCTAAGTTAGATTATACATTATATTGTCTGCATAAACTACTCCTAGCTTCCCATTCTAGAGTCATTTTAAACATTTTTTATTCCCCGTACATTCTTGCCAAAGTGAGAAACCAGTTGACTCTGGTCTTGTTCTGCCCCTCTGCAGTTGAATGCATTTTCTCATGCCTGATACATGATATTCCTGTTTTTTAGTTAAAACTTCCTTCTTTCAAACCCAACTCTGGTTCTACCTTTTATAAGTGACATCTACTGACTTCTGCCCTCATATCATCCTGGGGAAGAGTATATTCTCTCTCATCATTTTTTTCTAAAGTCATTAACTATTTTTTGCCCTCATCACTCTCCAAAATATATGTATTTATGGAAAGAAATAATAATTAGGAGGATGATGACAGACATTTATGTATCACTTTGAGATCTGACCAACATTTTCTATATATTATTTCTTTGATCTTTATATATGTGAGGTAATTGCTGTAGTTCATATCACTATAGACTATGTGCCATAAATTTTAATGTGGAACCTATCTTATGAAACATGAAGTCCACTCCTTCTCATTTTACACTAAAAAGATTGAAGTGCCTCACTTAAAGTCACAAAGACAGTGAGACTGAGGGAGAACTCCCACTCAGTTCTTCCTGACACCAAGTCCAGTACTTGATCCAATGAATGATATTATTTCTCTTATTTCATGCTTTTCCCATTCCATTTATATGGAAAATGAAACTCACAGTAATTAACAGACTGGCTTATGGCCATACCTCCAGTAATGTGTAGAGGTACCATGAAACTAGCATGACTGGACCTCAAGTTCAGAAATTGTTCTGCTATATCACAGAAACTACTTAGTAGAAGCTTTTTAAAGGAAGGACCAGAATCATTTTGCATCTTCGATGCTTACCAGAATGCTTTATTCATAGTAAGTGCTTAATCAGTTTTGTTAAATTTAATGGAGTCAGAAAAAAATATTTTGTTCTATCATTCTATCTGTTTCAGCCTATTGTTCTCTCAGTATCTGCCTATCTCATTTGCTGTCTCTCTATCTCTTCCCCTGTATCTTTGTATCTTTATTTCTGTCTCTGACTCTGGGTCTCTATACCTTTGTCTCTATATTTACCTCGGTTTCTTTCTCTTTGCTTTTATCTGTGTCAAGACCCAAATGTTTCTGGTGTTCTGTCTCTGTCTCTTTATGTCTCTGTCACTGTTTCTCTATCTCCTATTTCTTCTCTTACACACACACACACATACACACATAGAAACTTTTATTTTTGTCCTCTTTTCTAGCTCATAACAATTTCCTTAATTCCTTCAGATAGTAATAAATAAATGTATATTTTCAATATCTCTTCCCCAAAAAACCTTTTTATCCTCTGTGTGCAATGAGCTATTTGAGTGTCTGCCAGAGACTTAATAGAATGTCTATTTTTGTACTTTGGCAAACAACAGCAGAATGTGGTAATTAACAGGTAACTCCAATTCCTCCAGCTTATAAAGGAGATCTCTTCTATATTTGAGAAAATTGTATCTTATTTCATTGGTAAATTAACCAGAGGTTCTGATTATAAGAATTATTTTTAGTTCACATTCTTGTCTTAGGCGGCCTATCCTTTTATTTACTCAATTAAATCCCCATGGATTCTACACTTTTATTTAGTATTATCCAGAAAATTAAAAGAAATAATAATAGCTGGCATTTTCATAGCTTTTTATATTTTCCAAAAATTCTTTATATATTTAATCAGTAGAATAAATGCTTCTTAAGGGCAAGAATTTTTTTCTTTTCATTTTTACTTTTGCATTTTCATCATTTAAAACAGTGTATGGCAAATATTAGATTCTTTTTTAGCCTCTTCTGGGGTCAGTTAATAAATGTGTATTGGATTGGCTTATTGTGTATTGTATTTGGTCATCCTAACACAATTGTGATTTAGATCCCACAGAATTTATCTTATTTCATAAAATCTTATCTTTTGCATAGATGGAGTAAGATATGAAGGATATTGCACAGTCTTCCAAAACAAAATTCTCTTTTCCATTGCTTATTGGAATTCCACCACCATTTGGTCCTTTTTTAAAATTAAATTTTACTTCTTGGCCTTCTTATCCATTAATACTTCATTGTGAATATTTGTATCGTGCATCATATAATCATAGATTGAGAGCAGCAATAGACCATAGAGGCTATCCTGTTCAAATCTGCACTTTTACGTGAAATAACAGAAGAAACAGAGAGAAACAGAGAGGTTGTGATATACTGAGAGGCATATAACAAAGAAGTGGGTAAGGTGAGATTGTAACCCAGATTCACTACAAATTCAGTGCTCTAGCCAGTACAATAATATTCCTATCATTTGTGACTGAGACAAAGTTATAAGAATAAAAGTCATTCTCCAGTTGATAAATGGCCAAAGGATGTGAACAGTCAGTATTCAGGTGAAGAAATTAAAGCTATCTACAGTCATATGAAAAAAAAATGCTCTAAATCACTATTGATCAGAGAAATGAAAATTAAAACAACTCTGAGGTACCACCTCACACCTATCAAATTGACTAATATGACAGAAAAGAACAAAATGATAGATGTTGGAGAAGATGTGGGGAAATTGGAACACTAACACATTATTGGGAGAGGTGTGGACTGACCCAACCATTCTAGAGAGCAATTTGGAACTATGCCCAAAGGGCAACCAAACTGTGCCTACCCTTAATACAGCAATACCACTATTAGGTCTGTATCCCAAAGAGATCATAGAAAAGGGGAAAAGGAACCACATGTATAAAAAAAAAATATATAGCGGCTCTTTCCGTGGTGGCAAAGAACTGGAAATTGAGGGGGTGACCATCAATTGGGGGATGGCTGAACAAGATGTGTTGGATGAATGTAATGGAATACTATTGTGCCATAAGAAATGATGAGCAGGCAGATTTTAAAAAAACCTGGAAAGGCTTACATGAACTGATGCTGAGTGAAATGAGTGGAACCAGGAGGACATTGTACAGAATAACAGCAACATTGTATGATGATCACTTATGATTGACTTAACTCTTCTAAGTAATACACCGATCCTAGACAATTCCAAAAGACTTATGATGAAAGATGGTATCCACAATCCAGAGAAAGAACTATGAAGTCTGAATACATATTGAAACATACTATTTTCATTTTTTGTGGCTTTTCCCTTTTCTTTCACAATGTGACTAATATGGAAATCTGTTTAGATGAGTGCACATGTATAACCTATATTGGATTGCTTGCTCTCTTGAGAAGGGGGAATAGGAGAAAGGGAGGGAGAAAAACATTGTAATTCATAATCTTATAAAACAACAAATGTTTAAAACTATCTTTACATGTAACATTATTTACCAAAAAAAAAAAGCATGTGTGTAGGGAAGGGACTAATTTATTGAAGTTCAAACATGGGCATATATAATGGGCAAATATAATGCTTCTGTCTTGGTAATTTATAGGAGTGAATTTCTTTGAATGTTAAATTAAGTGTAGCTGGCCCGAGCTGATATGAAAATTTTCCTCTCCATGCCTGTGGGTGGATGTACATGTACAGGTGCACAGACCCAGACCCAGACACACACACACACACACACACACACACACACACACACACACATACACACATTGGGATGAACACAAGACCAAAGGTTCAAATGTAGATCTTTGGGTAATTTTTTTTTTAGATTGGAAGGGACCACCCTGAAGAGTATATCAGGCCACCCTACCTGCTGCTTGAAGGATTCTTAGTCTTAACAGTCCCTCTAGCTTCATGTGAACCACCTTCACCTGTTTTCATTATATATTATTATACTGCTGTATGAGAAAGTTATTAGCTACATCTCAGTAAAGAAAATGCCTGTTTGCATACTTAGTCTCTGATTGCTACATTCAACAGATCTATTCTCCTCCTTAAATGCCTACAGTAACTAATTATTCTTTCTAATTAAATACTAAACTCAGGGAGTTCTAGCTTTAGAAGGATGCAATGTGTTAAAAAGCTGACCCTACTATAATCTAATGTCTTGGGATAGAGCACCCAAATGGAGAAGTATGATGGAGAGCATTTAAATTTGATCAGAAGGTGAAAATGAATTTTGTTTCAATGGGAGTATCTACTCAAACCGATATGTAAAAGATTGTTGAACATCCTACAGTTTAAGGATGAAGCCTCTGAAAGTTACTGAAGAGATAATTCCCTCAAGGTTCTTATGCTAATCATAAAAGGACAAGGAAAGATTAATGGGATCACGCAATGATTCATTAAGATTGCCAGCAGTCCTTCATAGGCTGAAGTTGAAATATACAGAAGGTTCAGCAATTGATTTCTCTTTCAGTCAAGTGATCCTTACCATTCTGCCCTCACCCTAACATACACAATCTCTCTGAGAAAGCACAGTCCTTCACCCATGGCTATCCTATATGCTTTGAAAGAGAGGTTGTTGAGGGTCCCAATGAAATATCCACGAAGCCAATGACACTCAGCCAGCTGCCCTTCACCTCAGACCATAGGTGAATGCCATAAATTTGAAATATTGAATTTTTGTGCTCAGAAGCACTTGATAGAAATACTACAAATAGAAAAGTACATTTGGGAGTTCTACCAAGATTTGATTTAATTAGTCCTAGGAAGTACTCTGTTCTGTCAAGGCATTTGTCCTTTGCTGTCAGGGCAATAAATACCAATTCCCTTGCACATGCACCACTCCCACCTCACCCTTCCCCTTAAAAAATTCATAATTGACTTAGAAGAAACAAGAATGAAAGCCTTAAATAAGACCGTGATTCTTTTAAATGACAAGATAAACTGATAATCCATTTATTTGCGATGTGCCTCAATTCCATTGATAATTTCACACACTACATTCTGAAACTCCCCTCACCACTTTAGAGCCAATGACTGATTTGCTTTTATTCTCAATCAATTAAGAGAAAATATTCATCATCAATGACACTGTTCATTTTGAAAAAAAATTTGTAACTGAAGTGAATATTTTAGTCCCTTCTTTTGCTTCTTATTCTCACATAAAATATTTAAATTTTTTAAAAGAAAAGGAAGTTTTATGGACTAAGCATACCTTAGCAATTTCATATTGATCTAGTGCATTTAATGTCCTTTCAATCTTGAGAGGTAGTATCATAAAAAGAAAGTAAAGTAACTGGAAGACCCAGGAATGAGTACTGACTGAGAAAGTGGGCAATTCATTCAACCTTTTTTAGCTTGAGTTTCTTCATCAACAGAGAACATTCTCCACCCCACCCTCCAAAAACACACACATACACACAACATACTTTTGCAGGCCATAAAGTAGAAAAATAGAAAAAGGGGAAGATAGAGAGAGAGAGGAGTAGAAAGAAGAAGGACAAGGGAAGGGGAATAGAGAGGGGAAGGGGAACTTAACAAGCATTTATTAATGACCTACTTTATGCCATCCACCATGCTAAGCAGTATGGATCTTGTTATTTGTTCCAACAACAACCCCGGGATACTGGTATTATTATTATCCTCACTTTACAATTCAAAATAAGATGAGACAGATATTCACTTTTCCAAGTTACACAGCTACTAAGCTTCTGAAGCTGATTTTGAGCTTGTCTTACTGACTCTAGACTTAGGGGAATATCCATTGCACCACCTATATTCCTATGGAAAAGGATAAGGAGAGGAGGAAGAGAAGAAGAAGAGGAAAAAGAGGAGATAAAATATATGTTCTGTGGGTATCACATGACAGAAACAGTATAAGCCAATCTTTGCTATTGAAATCTCAACTATTATCATCTATGCAAGGAGGTTACATACTATGATTACATGATTTCATCTTTTCCTTCTTTGATCCCTCCTTTATTTCTGTCCAAAATAATCATCCTAAATCCCAAGACCAATTAATCAACTTACTGCTTTGTTCAAGAATCTTCATTAATTCTCTATGGATTTTAAGATAAAATGAAAGCATTAGTTTGTTAATTAAAACCCCTCACAATCTGACACCAATCTCTCAATTTATCTCACATTGTTTTCCTTCTTATACACTTTCTTCCAGTCAAATACATCCACTTGCTTCCCTTAGAAACTGACATTATGTCTCCATCCCTTCCACACCCAGCAGGACATTCCTAATCTAGAAAAAATGGCAATGGCAGTAAGCTCTGCACTACCTACCTTACAGGTTTCTTTGGAAGATCAAATGAGGTGATGCTCACAATTTTGCCAGTTTTTAAGAACCATAAAAAGGCAGCTACTAATAAGGCAATGAAGTTTTCCTGAGCATGTAAAAGTTTCCTTGAATTTTAAATGTTATTTTTACAACACACACACACACACACACACACACACACTCCCTAAAAGATATGGAATATGAACTCTTTAGAGTGCTAAGGTAATTAAGCAAAAACCTAAATACTTAATCGATCAGTTTATTAAATTAGTTTATTGTGAAATTGTACTTTTCATGAAACAAAATGGAAATTGAATTTTTTTCTACCATTTCTAAAAATGTTCTAAACTCCTTTTCTGTTCTCCACTTTCTAGGGAAAAATTTTGTTTACGAACAAATCCCTTAAATACTAAATATTCTCAAGGTCATTATTTCATTTAGGAAAAAAAATAATTCATTAATCCATTCCATCATGTGTGGTTTTTACTGTCATTACCAGAAGCATCACTGTTACCTCCCTGAGAGAAAGGAAAAATGAAGCACCTCTAACATCTTCACCACCACTGCCACTGTCATCATAATCAACACCCTTCTCATCATTATCTCTTTAATCACCTTCCTCCTCCTCATTCTCCTCCTTCACTAGTACCACCATTAGCATTTACATAGTTTTACTTCCATGAGGGCATAGAGTGTTCTATTTTTAGCTCTGTATTCCAGGAGTTTTGTAAAGTGCCTGAAATATAGCATTACATTTATTAATGCAGTTGATTGAGTTCTATTGATTTCAATGTAGAAAAACATTTTCCCTCTGTTATTTCATTTGATTTTCATAAAAAAGTAGATAAGTACTCGGATATTATAATACCCATTTTGAAGATGAGGAAACTGAGGTACAGAGAGATGTAATGGCTTGTCCAGGGTCATCAAGTGAATGAGGTAGAATTGAAATGTAGAGTTTCCTTATTTAAATGTTTAATCAGTATTTACCATGTGATATTATCTCTACCTTGGTAGTAGAGGGAAAATATTGCACAACTTGGAGACAAAGGAACACAGCTCAGGTTTTGACTCTATTGCTAGCTGATCCCTCTGCCGTGGACTACTCATATTTTCTTTTCTTTTACTTTTTTATTTTAGTTTGATTCTATGTTATGGAATCTATTTTCATTTGTGTACAATCATATTAAACATATTTCCACGTTACTCATGTTGCAAAGACGAATTAGAACGAAAGAGGAAAACCACAAGAAAAAAAAGAAACAAAAGAAAATAAGAGCAAATACTATGCTTCAATCTGCATTCAGACTCCATAGTTCTTTCTCTGGATTTGAACAGTATTTTCCATCATGAGTCTTTTGGAGTTGTCTTAGATCATTGTATTGCTGAAAAGAGTTTAGTCTATCAAGTTTGGTCATTGCACAACGTTGCTACTACAGCATACAATGTTTTCCTGGTTCTGCTCATTTTACTCGGCATCAGTTCATATAAGTCTTTCCAGGTTTTTCTGAAGTGCAATTGCCCATCATTTCCCCTCATTTTCCAATCTTCGGCCACCACAAAAAGAGCTGCTATAAATGTTTTTGTGCATGTGGGTCCTTTGCCCATTTTTATGATATCTTTGGAATACAGACCTAGAAGTAGTACTGCTGGGTCAAAGACTAATCATATTTTCTTAATCTTTCTGGACTTCTGTATTTTCATCTGTAAAATGGTGATAATTTTCAACTTCCCCACTACCAACAAAATCTGAGAATTCATTTTAAAATTTTCATTATTCATCATTTAAGTGAATGAAAAAATGATTTCAGAATATGCATTCTCCTTTCCTTTCCTTTCCTTTCCTTTCCTTTCCTTTCCTTTCCTTTC
>NW_020954615.1:9419098-9491725 GCF_900497805.2 Vombatus ursinus | reverse complement strand
CTTTCCTTTCCTTTCCTTTCCTTTCCTTTCCTTTCCTTTCCTTTCCTCTACTTTTTTCCTTCTTCTTCCTTCCTTCCTCTCTTTTTCTTTCTTTTTTCTCTCTTTCTCTTCCTCCTCTGCCTCCTCATCCTCATCCTCCTCATCCTTCTCCTTCTTTTCCTTTTCCTTTCTTCTCCTCTTTCTTCCTCTCCCTCTTATGCTCCTCCTTTTCTTCATCCAACTCATCTTCCTCCTCCTCCTTTTCCTCTTCTTCCTTCCTTTTTCCTCTATCTTTTTCTCTCTATTTTCTTCTACTTATTCCTTCTTGTTGCTATCTTTTTCCTCATGACAAGGTAATTCAATACCATTATAAGTCATAATACATCTATCATTTGTGTTTGTTTTATGCTTTGTATTTTATTGTGAGATGGGGAAAAAAGTCATGCTGTCTTCAGTAATTGAATAACTGTATTAAGATTTATGTACATCTTTGGTAGGCTTACTAAATGAGTGTTCATTTCATCTTCATTAGCTTCCAGGATGGGGAGGATGTCACATACCTCATTGACTTCCCAGTCATTTTAAATTTTTTTACAAGTTTACAAGTTAAAATATTTTGAAATCTATTTCACAAAGCTTAGAAATTATAAGCATTCAGGACCATGACATTTATGTAAAAATGGATTTTTTTTGCTGTGGCTATCATTAGTATGGCTAGTACTACTGGCTTTTTATTTATTTATTTATTTATTTTAGGCAGTTGGGGTTAAGTGACTTGCCCAAGGTCACACAGCTAGTAAGTGTCAAGTTTTTGGTCTGAGGCCAGATTTGAACTAAGGTACTTCTGACTTCAGGGTTGGTGCTCTATCCACTGTGCCACCTAGCTGCCCCACTACTGGCTTTTTAACTTATTTATTAGTGAATAAACTAAACTGAAGGCTTTGGGGAGCTTATGATGACATAGTCATTGAGACAGAGTTTGAATTTAGATTCCATGACTTACTTGGTAGTTTGGCCCACTTTGGGTTATAACTGGATGTCAAAACAGACCAAACCTTGACAGTCTTGTAAAGTTCATGCATCAACATAACTATACAGGAACATTATGTGCACATGGATTACATATACACAGGGTTGTTGTTGTTTATCCTTCATTCTCAAAGAAGACCAGGACATCAGGGAGGTGATGCCATGACATGCAAGTGAATTGGATGTGAGGGTGGGGTATGCAAAGTCACAAGTCTCACTTTCTTCTCTGAAGCCATGGAGTCCAGTGGCCAGAAACACATCAGGATGGCTGGAGATGGCCCTGGAGAATACGGACCTATTTGAATATACACACCTTCCTCCTCTCTTCTTTCCTTTCTCTCTCCACCCAATTCCTATATTTCTATCTCTGTCTTCTCTTAAACATCTATCCTATATGGCTTTCCCTTAGGGCTTTGTTCTCAGCACCCATTTCTGCTGAAATATTACATGATCTCAGCACCAAAGAAAATTGGAGTTCAGGGGACAGAACAACTTCTCCAGCTCTAGTGCTGCTATGACATTCTGTAGCTCAGGCAAGGTCTTTGGTTATAGGCATCTCTGTTTGCTTCCCTGTGTCTCTGTCTCCCCTACTCTCTGCCTCTGCCTCTGTCTTTCTCTAGCTCTCTCCAGTTCTCTCCAGCACTTGCCCTGTCTCTTTTGTCTCTATAATTAATGGCAGTAAAATAATGAGGCTGGAAAAGCTTGTGGGATTCCTAGGTTCTATTCCCAGCTCTTATATCAAGAAGATTTTAGAATTTGCATAGCCTACCATCTCTTTGATCATCAGTTTTGATTTCTCCAGTGAGGGGAGTGTATGACCCTTCTTGAGCTAACATTCCATGTTCTTATTTCCATTCTGTTGGGCCGTTTCCTTTCCTGCTCTGACATTCTACATTTTAAGTTCCTCTATTACTCTAATATTCTTTTTTTCTAATTTCTCTTCCAGCTCTGATCTCTCTTCCAACTGTCACATTCTTTGATCTAAAGCAGCAATGAGGGTTGCATGTGGCCCACAATAACTCCATGTGCTGCCTGAACCAGATTAAAATGTAACTGGGAAATATTTAATAAAACAAATCAAATATAACAGAACATAGATAACATCACATTTTAAAACTAAGTCAATATGCAGACTGTAGGAATCCTTAGGTACAGTTTCATGGCCTTGTTTACATTTGAGCTTAACACCATTACTCTAAGACACTCATAAGCTCTAAAACTGAGAGTATAAAAAGTTTCAGATTGAGCTGAGAATGGTAAAGCTTATGCTGGAGTTGCCAAACCTGTACTGGTTTGAGAAGGAGCCTTGCACCAAAAGTCTGGAGGCCAGAGTTCCATAGCTAATAAGTGTCTGAAACCATATTGGAATCCAGGAAGATGAGCGTTTCTAACTCTGTTCCTTGCACTCTATCCACTGCAGCACCAAGCTACTTCCCCAATATAAAGGAAAAATTCAGTTGAGTTGTTTAACAAAAAGTCTAACTCAGAATAATGTGGGAGGCTGCAGTAATGGTGTAAAACCAACATAGAATAAAGTAACGCAGATAAAATCATTCTGATTTTGCATTCAGATGATCTGGTTATAAATCCAAAATTTGCAACTTTCTACTTATATGGCTTTGAACATTCATGCCTCTGCTTTCAATTAGCTCTATCTGTAAAATGGGGCTTCACACTAGATTACATTTGTGATGTATTTCACATTTATTGGTCACCTACTATGTGCCAATTAGTTTTCCAGATGTTGGGGATTCAAAGAGCATAAGGGAGATGACAAGTATATACACATACATACATATGCATACACACATATGTATGTATATATACACTAACATATATGTATGTATGTATGCAAAACATAGACAAGTCAGATACCAGGAGGGTGAAGGCAAGAGCTTGCATGACCCTGAGGGGATCAGAAAGGTGTAACTTAAAAAGTAGAAATTGAACTGGTGTAATATTAATGGTGATTATATAAATCGATAAAGTCATTTTACCCCACTTAAAATAAAGTCATAAGATGTCTTAATACCTTAATGAAGTGAGAGTCAGGTTCATTTTAATGGCCTAAATCTGATGGCATTTGATAAGTCCTCATCCTTTTTGACCTCTCTGCAGCCCTTATGCTGCTGATCACCTTCTTTCTGATAATCTTTTCTCTCTTAGGTTTTCATGACATTGCTCCTACCTCATTCTCTTTCTATATGTTGGCCCACTTCTTGGTGTCCTTTGTTTGATCTGTATCCAGGTCACATTTGCTAACCAAGGGTGTTCCCCAAAGCTCTGTCCTGGACCATCTTCTTTTCTATCTCTAGACTATTTCAATTGGTGATCTCATCAGCTATCATGTATTCAATAATCACTTTGCATATGATTCTCATATAGATATACATAGATATACATATTCATGTATGTATTTGTATGTGTGCATACCTCTATCTATCTCTACTATCTATCTATCTATCTATCTATCTATCTATCTATCTATCTATCTATCTATATTTTTCTCTATAACATCTCTCTTATCCTCCAGTGTCCTATCTCAAACTGCCCATTTGACATGTAAACTCAAGTCCAAAACTGAACTCATTATCTTTCTTCTCTTACAACCTTCACTATTACTGTGAATGGTATCACCATCCTTACAGTCACCCAGGCTCCCAAACTGGGTGTCATCTAGGACTCTTTACTCTCATGTATGCCTTTATCCAATCTTTACATATATATATATATGTATGTGTGTGTGTGTATTCATTCTGCCTTCTATTCTTCTGTCAAATTGATGTTAAAGCATTGGTCTGATGATGTCACTCCTCTATTCAGCAAATTTCCATGGATTCCTATAATCTTTAAGATTTAATAGAAAAAGTCCCTTTTTAGCATCCAATGCACTTCACAATCTAACCTCCTTCTCATCTTTCAAAATGCTGCTTAAGTCTGACTAATTACATATTCTTCAATGATAATCTTGAGGAGAAATTTATTTATTCATGCAAGGCGATGCATAGTGTATACAGGGAGCACTAACACCTCTAGTGTGAAGGCTTACTGAGCCCTTTCCAGGGCTGTTCATCCCCCTCTGACATTCACCTCTCACCCAACTCTCACCTGTGGCTCTAAGAAGCTGTAACATGTGCAGCAACACACCCCAGTAAAACCATCTTGGCAGACAGGCTAAACCAGGTTAAGGGTGACTGACAGGCCTCAAACCCTTTGCTGAATTAGGAGGATATCTACCCAAAGCATGTGGAGACTTTACCAGGTAGAAGAGATGGGTGAGAACAATTTGTTCCAATGGCCATGAAGCGGTGCCAAGCAGGTACCATCTGATCATACGTTGAAGATGCCAACGTTCTCCATGGCATCCCAGAACATCACCAGTTGTCCTGACTTTTGTCTTTCCATTGCACTTTAATGAGTCTGGAAGAGAGAGGCCAAAGACTTTGTGCAGCTCTGCCTCACTTCAATTCAGTTCACACACATCTAGATTTCACCTTGTGATGTCATTTGTCCTCTTTGAAAATGAAGGATGAACCACAACTCATGTGAGATACTGAGTTATAAAACATACTCTTCACCTAAGCCCCATAAGGCAAAACCTAGAGACCTGCAGGACACAGTAATCATAATCTAGGTATCAGATTTGAATAAGAGTTGAGATAGTTATTTCAGAGTGAGTGTGACAATGGAAACCGGATACTTGAATACTTAAGGAGTAAGAACATTTCAGGCACTTGCGACTGATAGCGCAAAGTAAAGAAGACAGAAAATAGATCATAACAGACATCTCCCCCTCAATTTGGGAAAGGCAGGTACCTGGTTCTTATTTCAGAATAATCAGCCTACTTCCAATGCCCAAGACCATTTGTAATCCAGGGAATGAAACAGTGTCCTGAGACATAGCTCTGCCCAATGCTTCACTATTAAAATTTATATGTAATGAAAGACCATTAAGGATATGGCTCTCTTTGATTTGCCCTGGTCTTCAGAATGTAATTCTGTTTACTGCCTTTTATGAACCCTAATTCCTCTAGACACAATGAACTTAACAAGAAATCAAATTAAGAGACACAGAAATTAAGTAGGGGGGGGAGGAAGGAAATGTGGCTTTTATAATTTTAATGAAATCTGGTGAGAACATGAGTTAGGAGCTTTAACATGTATTAATGAGCTGAGAAAATGTGGAGGCTGATTGACAGTTTTAAATTATGGTAACCTTGACCCCAAACTTATTCAGTTGATTATAACACATTGCTAGGAGCCCTGGAGAAAAAAGAGCTAATTAAAGAATACCAAGGAAAGGAGAAATTTCAAATGAATAGGAACTGCTTTCTAGTCTTTTCAAGCAATTTGCTTTTCAATGCACTTGAGAGAACTTGTCAGTGTATAGCAGGTAGTGACCATAGTTGTCTAGGATGTCTTCAAGGTAGGAAGGGTTGGGGACAGGTCACTTACTCATGGAAAATGAAATGTTTTTTTTTTCCTGGCTTAGTAACTTACAGTGTAGGGTGGCCTTTTATATTAAGAAAATATTTTTGTAGGCTGTTTAATTCCTCTTGGAAACATGTTCTAAAAAGAGTTTCATACATCTATTTTCAGTTGAGTATGTCCAGTGCCAAGCAGGATTGATCAAACTGCTGAATTAGTGAAGGAATAGATGAAAAAAACAGTTTATTAAATGCTTACTCTGCACCAGCCCCGTGGTGCTGGCAATACAAAAGTAAAAATTCCCCTTCCCTCAAGGAACCTGTATCAAATGTGGATGTAACCCAAAAAGGAGAATGGTGAGCTGAGAAGGGAGTTTCCAGGGACAGCAAGCTAAGAAATCAACGGGCAGTTAATCCATAAGGGCATTATATGAAAAATGCTAGTAATTATTTGATTATTGTTTTCAGAGGAAGAGGTGAAAGGTGGTGGGCTGAAAATCTAGGAGGTGGTGCAAGGAAATGGCAAAATGTCATGTATTAACTCCCTAAGGAAGTCAGCAGGGGAGGAGTATAATCCAGTAATCCATAGATATATTATGAGTGGAGAAGTGAGAGTGTATTTGTGGTGTGAGGAGTAGCCTTAATAGGACTAGAAGTGATCTGGGGGCCATCTAATTCAACTACCTTTTTATAGATGTGGAATCTGAGACACAGGGAGGTTAGTGACACAAGAATAGTGGGAGAGCTAGAATCTAAATCCAAGGTATGCAGATTCTAAATCCAATATTCTTTCCATTGACTCGAGCTACCTGAAGGATCAGCAGCCCAAAACATCAATAACATACCATTAATTGTTTTCCAAAAGGAAAATAAATACAGAATATCTCAGAATCTTAGAGCAAGAAAGGAACTCAGAGCCTATCTAATCCAACTCATATCTATGAAAATATTTCTATAATACCTTCTACCCTGTATTTTTTAATAATAACCTGTATATCTCAATCTTCTTTTAATACTGCCATTCATGAAGAACGTTTTACCTTCCAAAGGAAACAGTCCATGCCTTTTTTTGACCAGCAGCAATTTTAGGAAGTGTAGACACATTTTTATAGGACTTCCCATTGGTTTTCAGTATAGCAGTTAGAGTTCTGGATTAGGAGATAATCATAAAAGAAGAAAAGGCTCAAAGTTCTAGGACAGTGCCTTGCTCACAGTAAGTGCTTAATAGTCATTGACTTGACTTACTTGTTTCCTTCTTCTAGTCTGAAGGCTGCCATGAAGTGAGTGAAAATTGCTATGGAACTTCAACTGTGTGCATGTCTTCCAACTATAAAATTAAGAGGAGTAATTAGAGAACATCTAAGAAGTCTTGCAGCTCAAAAAATCTATTAATTTTATCTTTATATGTGTGTATTTACTTTAAAGTTAGGGAGTTATCTGTAATCCTCCTCTGAAATTCTACTCTGGTGTAGTAGTAGTAGTAGCAGTAGTAATAGTAGTAGTAGTAGTAGTAGTAGTAGTAGTAGTAGCAGTAGTAGTAGAAGTAGTACAAAATTATGTAGCACTTAAAAATTTAGAAACACTTCATATGTAAGTATATATGCATACATATACATGTGTATGCATGTATGTATATATGTACACATACATACATACATATGTATGTATATGTATGAACTTAAGAAATATATGTCCTATTCTTTTTCTGAATACAAACACCCTTGTCATTCATAGGATCTTTGCAGTTAATTTGGGTCTTTATAGTAGTTAGAATGACTTGTTTCCTCAAAGTTGTTCTTAAAACAATAGTGTTGTTACTGTATGGAATGTTTTCTTGGTTCTGCTCATTTCAACACTTTATATATTTTGATCATCTCAATAAACTGGTGACTTGGACGTTATTATTATCCATACCATACAAAAGAGAAAACGGAAACTAAGCCTGAGAAGACTTGCTGAAGGTCACATAGCTAGCAAGTATCTGAGTCTGGATTTAAATCAGATCTTCTTGAGCCCAAGTCCTATGATCTATTCATTGCACCATCTTTGGTAACTTTGTAGAAAAGGAGTTCTGTGTCTGTATTCATAAGATATCAAATAAAATTCTGGTTGTTTCCTTGACTCCCTGCATGACCTTGAGGAGTCCCTTTACATTTCTAAAACTCAGTTGGTAAAATGAAAAGAATATCCTGTATAATCTCTAAGTCTGCTTCAAGATCCAGACCTATAAACCTAAGGTACTGAGATGTCATTTCTTATCGGTGAAGTGACCTTGGGTCAAAGCTTCACTCATTTATCAAGCATTTAGGAAACATCTTTTGTTTGTAAGGCACCTTGCTAAGCCAGGAGAACACATGTACTAGGATGATTGGTAATGAGAAGATTTTTTTTCTTTGATATGACAGTGTTGGCTTGTCTACCTAGTGGCAAAGGCCTAGACTAGCTATATTTGGAGAAGCTCATACTCAGAAGATTGTTTAGTATGGCATGGACTATTTTTTCTAAAGATAAACACAAAGATGAGGCATATTTAGGTTTGCTTGAGTGTGGAATGTATCCAGAACAAAGGAACAGCAGTTCTATTAAAAGTAAAGTGTCATCCATTAGGAGCTATATCTCTCAGCTCTTAACACAGTTTCTATGCATCCCCAAATTCTTCTAGCTCTTTGTATGTTTGAGAAGCATGGAAGAGAGATTCACTAATGGATGGAGCTTCATCTTGTGGCTTGTTTTTTTTTTCTTTTTTAAAATAATGGTTCACTTTCTTACAGTGCCCTTTCCTTGTTACTTTGCCATTGGGACACAGGGGAATGCACTGTTACCTTTAAAATAGTGAGAACAAGAGTGGGAAGCACAGAATGAATTAGTAAGCTTTCATAACTTAAAATGTCTACTCCTGCAATTGAAATGAAAGGGTATTTTATCAGAAATTGACATAAAAGATATGTGATACTTGCACATAAGATGGAAAAAATAAATCATTTGTGAAACAATGTATATAATTAGAATACAAAGGCCATTGAACATTGCAGAAGAAAAATAATAAAATCCACTAAACAAGATGATTTTGTGCAATAGAAAATTAAGAAATATGAACTGGTTAGCTGAGTTTACCAAGCATAGTGCAAGCAAACAGGAAAACAACAACAACAAATTATATAATAATATAAAACATAATATAACTTCTTTTTCTTCTTCTTTGTAGTAGTAGTAGTAGTAGTAGTAGTAGTAGTAGTAGTAGTAGTGGTAATAGTAGTAGTAGTAGAACTAGTAGTAGTAATACATGGAGAGCTACCTGGTGCAATTGACAGAATGTCAGGTTTGGAGTCAGGAAGACCTCACCTTCCTTCATTTGAACCTGGCTTAGACCTTTCCTAGCTGTGTGACTCTGGGCAAATCACTTAACCCTGTTTGCCTTAGTTTCCTCATCTGTAATAAGAGCTGGAGAAGGAAATGGCAAACCACTGCAGTTACTTTGTTAAGAAACTCCAAACGGGTTCACAAAATGTTTGACATGACTGAAAATGCCACAGCAACATTTACATACTACACAATATGTGGCAGGCACTGTGCTAAATGTGTTACAAATATCATTTCATTTGGTCATCACACCAGTTCTGTAAGGTGGTTGCTATTATTATCCTCAGTTTACACTTGAGAAAAATAGGTGAACTGTTCAGTGATTTTTCCCAGGGTCACATAGATATAATAAGTGTCTGTGGGCAGATTTGAACTTAGGTATTTTTTCCCAGTTGCATGTGGAAACAATTTTTTTAATATGTGTTTTTAAAACTTTGGGTTATAAATTTTCTCCCTTCCTCCCTCCCACCCACCCTTATTGAAAAGGCAAGCAACAGGTTATAGATGTGTAGTCATGCAAAACACTTCCATAGTAGTCATGTTGTGAAAAACTAAGTATATTTCCCTTCATCCCATCCCACGCCCCCATTTATTCTATTCTCTCTTTTGACCCTGTCCTTCCTCAGAAGTGCTTGCTTCTGATTATCCCCTCCTCCAATCTGCCCTCCCCACTATCATCCCCCTGCTCTCTTGTCCCCTTCTCCCCTTATTTTCCTATAGGGTAAGACAGATTTCCATATCCAATTGTGTATGTTATTCCCTCCTTAAGTCAAATCCTATGAGAATAAGATTCACTCATTCTCTCTCACCTTCCCCCATTTCCACTCCACTGTAAAAGCCTTTTCTTGTCTGTTTCATGTGAGATAATTTACCTCATTCTACCTCTTCCTTTCTCCTTCTCCCAGTATAATCCTCTCTCACCCCTTTATTTTATTCTCTAGATATCACCCCTTCATTTTCAAATCACCCTGTGCCCTCTATCTATCTATCTATCTATCTATCTATCTATCTATCTATCTATCTATCTATCCATCCATACATATATACATATAATTTTTTCACTCTCACTACCCTAATACTGACAAAGGATGCATGAGTTACAAATATCATCTTTCCATGTAGGAATGTAAACAGTTCAACCTTAATTAGTCTCTTATGATTTCTCTTTCCTGTTTACCTTTTCATATTTCACTTGAGTCTTGTATTGGAAAGTCATATTTTCTATTCAGCTCCAGTCTTTTCATAAAGAATGCTTGAAAGTTCCCTATTTCACTGAAGGACCATTTTTTTCCCCTGAATGATTATACTCAGTTTTACTGGGTAGGTGATTCTTGGTTGTAATCCTTTCTCCTTTGCCCTCTAGAATATTATATTCCATTTCCTGTGGTCCCTTAATGTAGAAGCTGCTAAATCTTGTGTTATCTTGACCGTGTTTCCACAATACTTGAATTGTTTCTTTCTGTTTGCTTGCAGTATTTTCTCCTTGACCTGGGAATTCTGGAATTTGGCTATAATATTCCTAGGAGTTTTCCTTTCAGGATCTCTTTCAGGAGGTGATGGATTCTTTCCATTTCTATTTTGCCCTCTAGTTCTAAAAGATTGGGGCAGTTTTCCTTAATAATTTCTTGAAAGATGATGTCTAGGCTCTTTTTTTGATCATGGCTTTCGGATAGTCCAATAATTTTTAAATTCTCTCTCCTGGATCTATTTTCCAGGTCAGTTGTTTTTCGAATGAGATATTTAACATTCTCTTCTATTTTTTCATTCTTTTGGATTTGTGTCTTAATTTCTCATAACATCACTAGCTTCCAATTGTCCCATTTTAATTTTTAAGAAAGTATTTTCTTCAGTAAGCTTTTGGACTTCCTTTTCCATTTGACCAATTTTGCATTTTAGGGCATTGTTCTCCTTATTGACTTTTTGGACCTCTTTTGCCATTTGAGTTAGGCTATTTTGTAAGGTGTTATTTTCTTTGGAATTTTTTCGGATCTCCTTTAGCAAGCTGTTGACTTGTTTTTCATGATTTTCTTGCATCACACTCAGTTTTTCCTCTACTTCTCTTACTTGCTTCTCAAAATCCTTTTTGAGTTCTTCCATTGCCTGGGACCAATTCATACTTTCTCGGAGGCTTTGGATGTAGGAGCTTTGGCTTTATTGTCTTCTGGTTGTATGTTTTGATCTTCTTTGTCACCAGAGTAAGATAATATAGTCTGACTCTTTTTGCACTGCTTGCTCATGATCCCAACCAATTACTTGAGTTATAAACTTTTTGTTAATGTAGGGGTCTGCTTCCAATGTGGAGAATGTACTGTCCCAAACTTTGGGGGTTTTGTGCAGCTGTTTTCAGAGATACTTCTAAGGTGCTATGTTGAAGGGTGAGGTGTTTACTCTTTTCCTGGCCTGTGCTCTGGTCTATGAGTGACCACAAACACTCTTTTCTGTCTTGGAACTGTGAGGAGGATTCCCTCTCTACTGTCACTACAAGCTCCACTATGCCAGTGCTCTTCCTTGCCCCAGGATCATCACCTAGAACTGTGACGCAGATCCAAGCACGGGCAAAGCAATAGAATCCTGCACCAGCAAAGAAATCCCTGCAATCCCTCCCTGAACAGCCATTCAATTCCCCCTCAGTCTGTGAGCCAGAAGCTCTGGAGGCAGCCACTGCCCCTCGGTCATGCTAGGGAACTGGGGCTGGGACCACACTGAGCTTCTCTCTCACCGCAGACACAGCCTTTTCTTACTGATCTTCTAAGATGTCTTTGGCATTCATGGGTTGAGAAGTCTGGAAACCTCCACAGCTGCCTGTGATTCAGTCCTCTGAGGCCTGCTCCAGGTTTGCTGAAGCCTGCACACCCATGCCAAACTGCGTTCCTCTCCCAGCCAGGCAAGATATACCTTTCTGATCAAATGTCTAGGTTGTCTTGGGCTGGAAATTTGTTTCATTTTGTCTTTTTGTGGGTTCTGCTGATTTAGAGTTTGTTTAGAGCCATTTTTACAGGTATTTGGAGGGGTTTGGGGAAGATCTCAAGCAAGTCATTGCTTTTACTCTGCCATCTTGGTTACCCCAGCCTGAACTTAGGTATTTTTGACTCCAGGCCCAGCATTCTATCAACTAGTATGTCTGGCTAAGGATGTTGAGTAAGAGACATGCAGTACTGCAAAAGAAAGTAGATTGGTTTTGCTATAATAATGAGTTATTTAATGGAAAGCCTACATGTTCTAAATAGGTAACTGCACAAATTAAAAGAAGCTAAAAGTCCTTAGTATACCAGATGTATCCTCTATTTAGTTCATTAGAATGACTCACAGGAATTGAAGGATTATAAAACAGTTGAAATATTTATGTATCACACAAGGAGTCTCTTGCAAACTAAGCCAGATAGAAAGAAGTATATTATCAGAGGTTTTGGTAATAAACAATGTTACACTTTGTGCCCTCAAGGATCTCAAAATTGGAGAGAGGGAAGTAAGATGGAAGCACATAAGAATGTAAAGGCACAATGCAGTAACAACAGAGAGAGGAACAGAAGTAAGTACTCTTAAATGTAGAAAGAGGCATCACTTTTAAGTGAAGGAATTAGGATTTCTCTTAAAGGATGCCTGTCATGGACCTTGGAGAAAGAAATGGGCATACTGGGAATTCAAGACACAGCAGGGTATTTAGCAGGACTTGGGGGATAAAAAGATGGAAAGGCAATACTATAGAACAGTAAGTGGTCAAGAGATGATGAAAAGTGTGAAGGTGAATAGAATGAACTCAAGTTTGGAAAGGTTGCTTGGGGTGAAATTGCAGAGGAAATGGAAAGGGAGATTTTAAATATTTTTTTTTCTTACAGGCAATGGGAGACCTAGAAGCTTTGAACTAGAGAAAGACATGACCAGATCATTTTCTTGTTTAAAAAAAAAGAATGAATTAAAAAGAGAGATAATGAAAAGAGGGAGAAGGACCAGTTATGATTTTATTTTAGTAGTCCGGGCAAGAGGTTGATCATTTATTTACATCAACCAAGATATTAATTAGCATTAAAATGGTGCTGAATGCTTCTGGTAGACTTCATTGTTCAAGCTGAAGATCTTTGTGGAAGCTGATATACATATACATATTTTTAATTTCTCAAGAGACATCGGAAGAGTGTGAAAAAATAAAGTTATAAATGCTGATTTGAACAGGAGGCTTCAATTAACTTATTCCGTGTTGCCACCCACCACTCTGCTGACTCAACACCTCAGAAATTTGTTTTGCTTCAGGAGGGAAATTTTACTTTGAAAAAGCTTAGGAAAAATTTCAATGGCTCTTTATTTGGCATTCATATGGTGCCAGATCTTCATAGCTACTGGACCAACTGATTCTCAGGATAGTTTTTCTATATAACATATTTTCATATTAATAGTTCAAAAATATTTAGGGGGGATAGTATTTTTGAAATAGCATGTTGTTCTCTGTTCTGACATTGTTGAGTTCTTATTTTCTGTTCACCTCATTTTCTGATGTTCCTATTTCCTATGAGAAAAATGGAAGCATGTAACAAGTCTGTAAGCTCTTCAAAAACAAAAGTTGTAAGTTGGGTTTCTTTGGAATGCCAGATTTGTGCTTGGGTTTTGTAGAAAATCAAACATAGAAGAGACTGTAGTGGTAAGTTAATCCTATCCATGCTTAAAGGATAACTTCTACCATCTACCTCACAAATCACCACCCAGCATTTCTTTATTCAGCGAGGACACATTTCTGACATTATCTTCCCATCCATTCCATATTTGTAAATCTTTGCTAGGAATATTTGTCACACACCAAGCCAAAATTTGTTCCCTGTGCTTTAAGGAACTACCTATAAGCATAAGTTTCAGAGAAAATGCCCAGCTATGATGGTAAAGCGAGGCCCTTTTAGCAATGAAATCATAGATATAGTACTATGCATGTATGCCTAAATGTCCATCCATCCATCCATCATCTATCTATCTATCTATCTATCTATCTATCTATCTATCTATCTATCTTTCTATCTCCATGTATGCATGCAGGCATTTATATAAGTGTCTATCTAATTTGAGTTATCATCAATTTCATGGAAAAATCCCCGAAATCAGAACAATGCCATCACACAATAAAAAACTTCTTTATATTTACCTCTATTCAGTTTTAGCTTTTATCTCAACCCATTGCTTCAGTCAGTAAAGGTCTTCTGGGATCCTGAATAGTATTTTAGCATATAAATATTTCTAGTTTTTATGTCACAATTACAGTAATTTACTCAATTATAAAATGAGGTCAGGTTGTATTTGATAATATGGGGTGACTGATATAACCCACAATGTTTCACAATGTGACGTCACCTCAGAATCATATATGGATGCTGATCTCAGGCATGTTGTCATTTTTATGCCCCGAACAAAAGTTTAATCCTCCCTTCTTCCCTTTATCATTATATTTTCCATTGAAAATGGTTCCGTTAGGGTATTCGTTATCCAAATTATTTCTTGAGTAATTATTTGAGTACCCATGTGGAAATAATTCTATTGTACAAATGATTCCTTTAAACATTAGAGAGGAAACTCAACTTAAATTGGTATAATGTATTATATATAATTGAAATGTATTTTATTACCTGAGAGGTTTTTTTTTGCCTATTCATATTTATTAGAAATTATAGTCACATATTTGTATGCATATCTGCAGTATATATGTATGTATATATGTGTATATACATATAGAAACACATCCACATTTACCTTTATAAATATACAAACAAATATACATGTACATACATGTGTGTGAGCATACATGTACATTATGTACATATTTTCATGTGTTTATGTGCATGCATACATACATGCACAGGCATATATGTAAATGTGAACAATTTGTTTATATATGTACACACATACGTTTTGCCAGGAAGATTTTTTCCAAGGGCATCCTTTTTCTTCCATATCCAGATGATGAAAATGACTACATATAAGCCTGCTAAAGGCTTTTATTCTACTTGTAGACCTGACAGATGTTATCCCAGTAAGGTTCCACTATATTCCACAGCTGAATGGAGACCGTATGGTGTTGAAACAAAAGAAGAAGATTAATTAGGTTGTCACCATATGAAATTGGGTTTCTGTTGTCACACTGTACTGTCTGCATAGAAGTTAACCCTTCAAAAATCTTATACACACAGACACAGACACATATATTTGTGTATATTTTATATATACACATGCATCTATATATGTGTATGCATATATATGCACACACATAAATATACATGCAAGCTTTTAAAAAATCTGTTATGTTAATTTACATGACATCCAAAGGTAGTGACAAGGTGGTGTCTCGTTGTCTTAACTGCATAATGTTGATGCTTGGCAGGTTTTTAAAAGAATTCAAGGTTAGTCTCTAAAAATCATATTCTTAATTTGATGGTTAAGTTAGTAACAATTAATTTATTGTTTTCTTTCTCTAGAGAGAAGAGGAATTTGCAGTCGTATGATACTGATCAAGTCCTCTCTAATAAAATTTTGATTTATACATCATGATATTAAAAGTTTGTTGAATATCTGGAAGAGACCTTTTGTGCATATCTATAGAAACCTAGACAGGAGCTGTGTGCTGAGATTTCTCAGAGTAAGCTCAGGAAGTAGTGCCATTATGCTAAAGAGAGTCGTAATTATTTAAGGACGCCCTCAAAATTGGTCTGTGAGATTATGGATGCTAGGCTATGGGAGATTAGACATCTTTTCTCTGGAAACCATTTTGTATACCCTTTTTTTTTTGTTGTTGAATTGACTTCTGTTTATGTTATATTCCACTGGGATGGGGGTTCTTAACTTCTTTTATTCCTTATTCACCTTTGGCAATCTGGTAGATCTTATGGAACCCTTCTTATAATCAGGCTTTTACATTTATAAAATTAAATACTTAGGCTTACAAATTGATTACATTGAAATATTCATATACATATATACATATCTGTGCATGTATACATGTGCATGTTTATATATGTGTGTATTTATACCTATCTATGAATCAATCAATAAATCAATATTTCTTAAGTGTTTACAATGTGCCAGGCATTGTGGTTCCCAGGATACCAAATGAGGGAAAGGATAATCCTTGCCCTCAAGAAACTTACATTCTAGTAGGGGAGAAAACATGGAACAAATATAGAGGAATAAAACTTTATGCAGGATTAATAGAAAATAATTAATATATCAAAGGCAGTGAAGTTAAAGTGAGTTGGGAAAGCCTTTCTGTAAAACATAGACTTTAGTTGGGACTTAAAGGAAACCAAGGAAGTCAGCAAGTGTAATTGAGGAGGGAGAACATTCCAGGCATGGGAGACAGCTAGGGAATTTGCTTAGAGCAGAGAGGTGGTCTGTCTTGTTGCTGAAGCAAAAAGAGAACAGTGTCACTAGATCAAAGAGTACAGGGCAGGGAGTAAGGTACAAAAGACTTGGAGAGTTAGGAGGCAACTAGATCATAAAAGTCTTTGAATGCAAAACAATATTTTGTATTTGAACCTAGAAGTCATAGGGAGACTGTAGAGTTTATTGAGTAGGGGAGTGACATGGTGGGATCTAAGCTTTAGGAAAATCTCTTTGGCAGCTAAATGGAGGAAGAGTAATGAGAGACTTAAAGCAGGCAGACCCACCAGCAGGCTATTGACTTAATCCAAAAACAAGATGATAAAAGGCTGACATCATAGTGGTGGTGGTGCCAGAGGACAGAAGGGGACAGAGTGCTGCAAAGGTGAATTTAACAGGTCTTGAAACAGATAGGATATAATGGGGTGAGGGACAGTGAGGAGAAATGGATAATTGCTAAGTTGTGAGCCTGAGGGACTGGGAGGATGATGGTGCCCTCAATGGTAATAGGGAAAGTCAAAAGAGGTTGAAGTTTTAGAGGAAAAAATAATGAGTTCTATTTTGTACTGTTTTCGATGTCTATTGGGCATTGTTTCAAATGACTGAACAGCATTTGGAGATGTTTCATTTGAGGTCAGTCAAAAGTTTTGGGCAGAATGGTTAAATTTGAGAATCATCAACATAAAAGCTCATGGAGTGACCAAGTGAAGTAGCATAGAGAAAGAAGAGGAGAGCCTTGGACAGATAATCTGAGGAATATCTATAATTGGTAGATATGATCTGGAAGAGGAGTGGTAAAATAGGTAGGAGGAGAAACAGGTGAGAGTGGTATCTCAGAAACTGAAAGAGAAGAGAGTATCATAGCTGAGAGAATGATCAACAGTTTCAAAGGCTGCATAGAGGTCAAGGAGAGCGATTGAGAAAAGATCATTGAATTTGACAACTAAGCGATTATTAACAACTTTGGAGAGAAGTTTTGGTAGAATGTTAAGGTTGAAAATGGGGTTGTAAGGGGGTAAGGAGAGAGGGAGAGTCAAGAATTCAAGGTACTTATTGTTAATGGTCTTCTCAGGGATTTTAGCTACAATGGGCAGGAGAGATATGGACCAATAGTTAATGGAGATGTAAGGATTATTCAAGAACTTTTTCAGGATGGGGAAGATTAGAGCATGTCTGTAGTCAATAGGGAATGAGTCACTAGACAAGGAGAGTTTGAAACTCAGTGATAGAATGGGGATGAGCAAGGAAGCAGTCACTTAATGGAGACTGGAGAGAATGGGTTTGCTATTTTTGTTTGTCTCTGTCTTTGTCCATAAAGAGCATAGAATTCAGGTCGAAAACCCCTGCCCACAAATACAAGTGCTTTTCCTTGAGGGAAGGAGGTATTTTTTTTTCATAGTAGTCACAAAACTTAGAACTGTTATAAAGTAATCACTCAATAAATACTTATTGAACTGAACAGACTAATTTTACCTATGTGTACCTCCCTGTTTCTAAATATATGATATAATATAACATAATAATAATAATAAATATAATAAAATTAATATAATGTAATATATACATACATACATACACCATACACACAACATATATATGTGAGTATGTATGTATATGCATGCATTAGGCATATCCTTGATATCAGGAGGAAAGAGAATCAACTAGTAAAATTCTTAGAGGTGGTGCTTTGTTCTAAACCATTATAAGAATGTGAGATATTTTTATCAATGCAAAATTGCTTCAGTCTCTTTCCCAACTGATTTTCTTTAAATAGATACAGAAATTAGCACCAAAATGCTATTAAAAGTAGATAAGTAACAAATAAAAATGCAAATTAAGTGTTAGATTTCTATAATTGGAGCATGCCTACCTGTGACTGCTCTATTAAATCTGGTTCATTGTAAAAATTGCATATTGTTTTCCAAGTCATTTTCTTTTGTTACATTTTAAGATGGAATGTTAGCTTCTAATTTTTAGTAAATGGAACTTCTGAACAGGTAAAGGCTGCTAGGTGCTACATTAGTATTACTATGTGGTAACATTATGATATAACTATTAAATCTTTATGGAAATATTTTCATTTTTAAAGGCTATAATGTCTTAAAGTGTTCCATGTGTGTTTGTTTATTTTCAATCAGATTTCAATACTGGCATATCAGAGTTGGCAGAGGGATCTCAGAGGGCATTTCTTTCTATCCATAACATATCTGGTCTGTTGTCATGCAGGTTTTGCTTGAGGATCTCTATTAAGGGGGAATCTATCATCTCCTGCATTAACCCACTCCGTTTTTAAGCAGTGCTATTTCTTAGGGAATGTTTTTTTTTTCCCTGAGATCAAATCTGAATTTGTCACTTTTCAACTTATACTCATTTATCCTAGAGCTGAGATTTGGGGATATGAGAATAAATCAAATGACTCTTGTTATTAATCTTTGGAACCAGAATTCTACCCTTAGTCTTATCCTGCCACACATCCCAAGCTCCTTCAACAGGTTCATATTTATCATTTTCTCAAAGCCTTTATATGCCCTTATTGCCTTGCTCTGGATATTTTCCAAATTAATCACAATAGCTTTGTGTCCAGGTGGTTTAAAAATTTTGACAGAGTTTTATCTAATTAACTGATTTCCCCCCTCTTTAACTCATGTTATATAAAGAATTTTAAAAAGGCATAAATAAGTGTTTTATCATTGCTTTTGCCTTACAATATTCAATATCTCACAGATGATTCTAGACATAATGCTTTTCAAGAATTCATCTGTCAACAGTCATTTCCTAAACACATACTGCTTTCCAGACACTGTTCTACACCTTGGAGGTACCATGAAAGGCAAAAGAAGTCTCCTATTTCATGGACCTTGCATTCTGATAGGCAAAATATCATGCTTCACATTTTTGGACTGTTCTGAAATTTCTTTGAACATATCAAGATACAGACTAGAAAGAAGAGAACTTTAGAAGGAGGATTACATAGGTAGTGGACAGAGCACTGCACTTGAAGTCAGAAGATGTGTTCAGCTCTTGTAAGAGTCCAAGCAAGTCTTTAATCTCGTATGAGATATTTTCTTCATTAAGATAACATGAGTAATATTAACTGGATCCATCTTAATTCTCCATCTTGATAGTCTATGCTGAATACCCCAGGAAAAATGATCTTGCATTAAATGAGTATATATTAGATATTTTCTCAAGTCAAGGATTCTTAACATGGAGTCTACGATTTATATCTATATTTCTCTATCATCTCTCTCTCTCTCTCTCTCTCTATATATATATATATATGTCTGTCTATCTATCTATCTCTATATATCTATACATATTTAAGGATATTTTATTTCCTTTTTAGTCTTATGCATCTTATTTTACATATTTTACTCATTATTCTCAGAAGGGGTCCATATTCTTCACTAAACATTCAAAAAGCTTCACCCACCACCCATCAAAAATGTCAAAGAATCATTCACTTAAATGAGCAAATTTTCTTTCCTTTGATGTCATGTAAGCTTCTTGAAGCAGGGTTTCATGAAAGTCTTTGTAGCTTCAGAGAATAGCACAGTGTGTGATAGAAAGTATGTTCTTAATAATAATTGATGTATATATACAGTTAATTCTCATAAAATTTTAATACTAGAAGAGAACACTGGTCATTTACACACACACACACACACACACACAAACACACACACATACACACACACACACACACATACACAGAGCCATCAACAATCTCCTTCCTCTTTTGCCATTATACATCAGTGAAATTACTCTCCATCCTTTAATGGATGAACTTCTTTTGAAGGAGTACCTATTCATTTCTAGGCAGCTCATTGTACTTTAGACAGCTTGAATTTTTAGGAAATTGAAAAGTTAATGCTAAATATGTCTTTTTACACATCACATGAGATTGTTTTGAGGAAAGCTATCACCATATATTAAAGTGTTATATGTATATAACATATATAACATATGTGTGTGTGTGTTATTTTGATGCAGCCCCAGTAGCCTCCTTTTTTCAGGTGTTTTCCTAGAAATTAACAAATAGGGTAAATTAAAAAAAAAACTCTTATATGTAATTTTGCAGGTTAAATTGTACTACTTGATCACTGATATATCAGGATTCCTTTGTGTGCCTTCTAGCACTGTCTTTCTTGTTTCATGTAGGCAAAAATCACTAAACTGAAACCCAGGAAATTGTGACACAAAATGAGACAATAATTTAATAGTTCTCTACTAACTCTACTTGTAATAAAAGAGAAATTACTTTGAATATCTTGTTTTATTGAAAAATCTGGATAAGAATTAACTTTAGTATAACCAATATAACTTTTTGTTTCAATTTTGAATTACAGTAAAATTTAATTTATTTGGATATAGTTGTAGGGAAGGTAAGTCTCATTTAAAAAAGTAATATTTGAAGAGTTATGTTATTTTAAACTTTATTCAGAAGCCAGGTTACTATTTGAATTCCTCTAGAGGCTCTATGCAGTTTGAAGCATTTAAACTTGGAAGAATGCCAAACGGTCACAAATTTGGCCTTTGTTCCTTCATTCTTAAGTGAATCTTTTTAAGATAATCAGGCTCAGGTTACAAGTTTTTTTTTTAATAAATTAATTTTCTCAGCACATATTTATCTAGTAAATACTGGGAAAAGTAAAGTCTCCTTTCCACATTTTCTCAATCTGAATCTTATAGGTCTGAATGGAGTTGAATTATTTTTTTCATTTGGTTTCTTCTAGAAGTAAGTACCATGATATAAAGAAAAAAAAGTGCCTGAAGATGGATGAGTGAAGCTTACTCTTTACCCAGCACTTTATTCATTCACAAAAAGGAAGAAAATATAGTTTTTTTCAACAAACAGATACTATTTGCTCAATCAACAGAAAATACCGATAGTAGGTATATATTACTGGATGTCCCTAATGTGAACAAAAGGGGCTTAGCTCTGGTTGGAGCCTCTCCATAGGTGACTTGTTTGTTCAATAAACAACCAAGTCATCCACAAAGAAGCCTGAACAAATGGCTGAGTCATGTGCAAATATTTGTGGGAATGCAAAAGTTTACGATGACAAATGAAAACCAGAAATCATGAGTTTGGACACTGTTTTTCTTATGTAGTATCTACCTATGGTATTCACCCTTCTTCTATCTGAGCCTTATTTTCATCGTTTGTAAAGCAGCTTGATAGTATAGTCTTAGACCTAGCTGTGGGACCCTAGGCACATCACTTAAACTCTCTCTGCCTCAATTTCCTCATCTGTAAAACATAAGGATCAAATCATCAATATTTAATAAATATTTCTTAAACACCTACTTTGCAACAGGTACTGTGTGAAACATGTGTGACTATAGAAAGTCAAAAGACAGTCCCTAGTCTGAAGAAGCTAACATATGTGTAAAGTGTTTTGAAACATGGTATGCACATGACTAGTATTATTATAATCATTTTTATATTATAAATGAAGGGGTTATGTCTCTAAGATCTCTAAGACTCCTTCCATTCCTAATTCCTGTGGCCTTGTATTCCATGTTAACGGGAACAAAGAAAGTTGTTATTAGCAAGTATTATATTAGCAACTATATAATGTTAGCAAACATGTTGTATTCTCCTCTTGTTCAGAGGTGCAATTCAGAGACTCACTTTATTAATGCTTCCTTTTAAACTAAGATCCCAAATGAACATTAAGTAAATCATCATGATAAAGCTACCATTTAAAAAGTTTCCTTTTTGTCATGTTCATTGTTTGTTTACTTTGTTATGCATTTCTTACACGAGTGTCTACCCTGTAGGACTTAACATTTTAGAAGAGTTGTTAAGAGTTAAAAAAAAACACCAAATATTAGAGTGTGGAGAACTGCTAAGAAGAATTAAGGCTTATGTAGTTCTGTTGGAATATTTAGGGATTGCATCAAGGAGGAATAACACTATTGTGAAAATATTTGTGGTTACTGAGACAAGCATTGGGTATAAGGGTATAATTGTAAATGGGCATTCAGATAGAGCCAACATGCCATTTGATATTCAATAAATAAATGAATGAATATTTATTACATATCTGCTATGCCCTAGAAGGAGAAATTTCAGGGCAGAGAATAGTTAAGCTAAGGAGATATGGGATAATTTTTTCATAGTATTGGGTTTCAGTTATCTTACACTTCATCATCAATATATTAATGCCCATGGGAGTGGTGTGGATCTTCATTGGTCTTGGTTGGTTATTTGTGATGGTCCAGTATCCATAAAAAATATCTGCCAATATTTGGAGTAGATATGGTAGAAGCTCTGATATTGACATTTCTGAATCCCAGAGTTGTGAAGTATGTCAGAATCCATCTTGCCCATCTTACATGTGAAAATGAATCCACTCTGGAACATACAAGTTATGTGGTTGTACAGCCCTTGTTTGAAAACTGCTAGTGAAGAACCCATTAATTCTCAAGACAGATCATTCTCATTTGGAGAAGTTTTTTTTTTTTTCTTCCTTATTTCAAATCTACACATAATCCTTTCATTTTCTACCCTTTCCTCCTAATGGTCCAAAGCTGTGTCCTCTGATCTTTCCCCTACCCTAGGTAACCTCCTGTTGCATGTTTTTTTGAAGGTCTGCTAGTTTTCCTCTAGCTAGCCAACCTGCCCATGGTTAATAGATATGCATTGATTTGCTGTTTCTCTTATTTTTCCTTCTGTCTCATCTCCCTCAATAATCCCCTGGGTGGCAACCCAAGGTAACTCTGCACAAATGCAAGCAGACACTTTGCATTTGCTGAGGCAGCAGGGTGGAGTAGAAACAAGGGAGGAAGCTAATTTGGAAAAATACCTAGGTTTGACTGTTATCCCTGCCACTTACTGTGTGACTTTGGGGATGGCATTTTACTCTAAGACCATTTTCTAATCTCTAAAATGAGGATAATAATAATTACCTTATCTCCTTCACAGTGCAGTTGTGAGGATATAATGAGATCTTGGCTATAAACTGCTTCCCAAACATTAGACTGCCATATAAATAGCTTTGTTATTGTTGTTGTTAGTATCATTATACTAGCTCTTCCTCCTGATTTTTGGAGCTGGAATAATAGCAGGACAACCAGAACTAGAGGCAGATGATGAATTTAAATGATATCTTGGACACATATTGTGTTGTACTTGGCCAAATTACTTGATTTCTCAAACCATGACTTTATTGATCAGAGGATAATAATGTATCCAGTGCCAACACTCATATCTGGATTCCAACTATGCAGTCTGAACTTCTTGCTGACTACCATCTGTAGACCACTCAATAGAACTCCAGAGAGACTGAATTTACGCTGTGGTTGAGTTGTTCTGTTATTGAAACAATGAGCACAAACTTATGTCACTTATTACATATAACCAGCAATGGACCAGAGACATGCTGCACATCCACTTTAGTTGTCTTCACTTGCCATCCAGGATACAGAGTTGAGTCCTCTTGTCAGCTTGTGGGTCAGATTGTACAGTCCTACCAGATGTTGGTGACCAATTGGGAGAGGTGTTTGCAGAGAGAATCTAAGAAAATAGAATTAGTTGTTGGTTAATGCTCCCCCTTTTCCCAAATCCCCCCTTTCTAAAACTCTCCCCTTTCTATTGAGGGCGTCAACCTCATTCCGATCCACCCAGTTTGCAGTGTTGTAGTCATTCTTGATTCTTCACTCTACCTTGTTACCTCTTCCCCCAACATCATGCGCATTCAGTTGCTGAGTTGTATTGATCGAATCTCGAAAACATATTTCACAACCATTCCCTTCTCTGAATTCTTGCAGACACAACTAAAGTTCAGGTCCTCCTCATCTCTTTCCTGGAACATTGACTAACCTCCTAATTGGTCTTACTGCCTTAAGTCCCACTTTTCAAATCTATCCTCTACATAGCTTGATGTTCCTAGTCTATAGGTTTCATTACACCATTGTCCTGCTCAATATCATCTGGTAGCTCATTAGTTTTTAATAAAATGAATATTCTTCTGTTTTGGTTTTAAGAACCATGACACTCCAGTGCCAGGCTACCTTGCTAGACTGATTATATCATGATCTTCTTTCTCTACAGTTCAGCCAAATATGTCTATATGCTATATCACTATTATCTTCCACATTCTACTCTTGTCTCTCAGACTCCATAGGTCATATTTCTTAGCTATAATGCGGTCCTTGATCATCTCTGCATCCTTGAAATCCATGTTTCATTTCAAGCTCAGGTATCCTATGATACCTTCTAGATATATGAGTGAGACATTTTTTATGATGCTCACAGCTACTAGCCCCCTCTGGAATTTATGTATATTTATTATATACATACTTTTCTGCATGAGTTCTTATGATTTTATTGGGTAATTATTTAGGGACATTCATTGAATGCCCCTTCCTCATTTCTAGTCACATCCAAATCACAATTATAGGCTAAGGTGGGAGTTAGTGCATACTCATTCAATAAATCAATCAATAAATACATAAATTAATTAATAGATAGATAAAGTAAATAAATAAATAAATTAGATAGATAGATAGATAAACAGATAGATAGATAGATAGATAGATGGATGGATAGTGCCCAAGACAGCACAGGTTGGCTTTTTGGAGGAGGAGGGCATTTTGAAGAGGTAGTGACAAATTAAGGCCTGGAATTCAAGTCCCAACTTCATCATTTGCTTTATGTGTTGGACTCAAGGCCTCTTTTTATTAAAAGGGGGGGGGGGGCTTGGATAATCCCTAAACTTTCCTTCTAAGTCTAAAACTTTTCTCCAATATCCCCAATTCCAGGAATCATTTCAGAGAGAGAAGTAGGAAAGTCATAGTTTTAAGGCATCAGAAAAGCTAAGGGTGATATAAGGTCAGAGAAAAATCAGAGAAAGTGTCAGGAAATTGGTAGAAATAAAAGTTTGTTGGGATCAGAGAAACTAAGGGTGTGTGTATGGAGTTGGAGACAAATTATAGAGATAGTGTAAGAGATTTGAGGGAATAAAATCTTGATGGGGTCAGTTAAGTCTGAGGAAAGTTGGTTTGGAGGACAATATGGAGTGATGTGAAGAGCAGAGGTGTTGGGGAACATTGGGTCAAAGTAGAATCCAGGGCAAGCAGTGGCAGTGTCAGGCAAGAATCAAGGTGATGTAGGGTCAGAATTGGGTAAGGGAATGTAGAGTCTGTGTAGTAGACAGAACCAGTGATACGTACTCTAGACTAGTTCCTTCTCCTAAGCTTCCTTCTCAGATTCCTTCACTTTTGCTATGGCATTTGGTACTGAAAAGAGGAAAATCAGAAAACTGAAAGTGAACTTTAAGATTATTGAATTCAATCCCTTATTTTACAGGCAAGGAAACAGAGTCAGAGAGATTAAGCAACTTAACTAAGGTCACACAGCTAGTACCTGTCTGAGATAAGATTCAAGCCTAGGTTTTACTGACTCCAGAGCAAGTTGAGTCAAGTAAATAAGCATTTATTAAGCAGCAACTTTGGGGTGGCACTTGTGGTAAATACTGTGGCTACAAAGAAAAGACAAAAATAAAAAGGAAACAAAAATCTAATCCCATCATTCATGTGTAATGTTTTGTTTCCATGGATAAAATACAATCTCCCTAAGATAAGGCACTGAGTTGTTCTTGTCTCCATATCCTTAGCACCTATCACAGTGCCTGGCACACAGCATGTGGTTAATGCATATTTATTTTGATAAACATGTTTATAAGGTTTTATTATGGCATATTTGAAAGGGCTTTCTTGATGCTAGGTAGCTAACAGAGGAATAGAGGTTCATGGAAAAACAATAACGAGACGCATATCAGTGCTACTTATTCTTCATCATAGTAACCCTTGACAAGGCAACATATTCTACACCTCCTTCCACTTGTGAATGGGGAGCAGGGTTGTGATTTGGTGGCTTTTGACAAATGGGAGGACCACCTGAAATCAATAACTACTTTCCATATGCCTTCAGTTGAGACAAGCTTGTGTCTTGTAATAAATTGGCAAGATTCACCCTGGCACACAGGAGATCCTCTCATTAGCAGAACTGGCTGGGTCATCCCCTTCATTTAATACAAATGAACCTACAAATGGGTTTATGGTTCAGAAAACTGGGTTACTTCCTTTCCATCTGACTTTTTACCAGATCCTCTATGAGAGTTGTGACTGAAGAAAATAAAAACAGATGAAAGTTGTGGAACAAACAATTTTGTTCCCAGTTAATAATCACAACAATAAAATGGTAGGGATTGCACTGGAATTATTGGCTCAAATGTTTGTCAGCAGCGTGATGGATGAGTCATCACATGGGTTAGGTTATTCCTTCCAACACGTGTTCTTATCCTCCATGACACTTATCCATGTTTTAGGGGTGGGCCTAGTGTATCATAGACCTTCTAATGTTCATCATTAGATCCATATTGTGTGGATACAATGGATCACCATAGCTGTCTGTAAGTTTTCTCTTGCACTCAATCGTATGGCTTTCTTATACCTTGTCTGTGCAACTGTAAGAAGGTTCTTTGTCACTGCCTGTTCAAGGTCACCTTGTGTTTCTCCATTGTCCTTTACATGATTCTTGAATATAATTCCTTGGAAATTATGGTATCCTGTGGCTTATATACACAGAGTATCAGCTGAAGATTATTTATAAAAATGGGCTTTTGAATACTCAGCAATTGGATTCCAGTTTTTTTCTTCCACTTTTATCTCTAACTCACAATTATTTAGGTTTTGAAAATATGAGTACCCAAATGACTGATGATTGCTTGCCTGCTATATTATTGGCTGAAATGGGGACAATGTATAATTCATTGTTAGTGAGAGAATGTTTGAGTACTTAAGAGTAAAAATGAAAATTCAAGAAAGGCACTGTCTTTTTTTTGGTGCAGTAGCTGATCAGTGCCCTAGTTTGAATTGCAAGTTGTTAGAAGTGACTTACATCATCAACGTCCAAAGCTAGAGATGTTTATTGAAGGATACACAGTGCCAAAGGGATTCAGCAGACCTCCTCTTCACTCCTGCCATCTTGGAAGTGGCACTTTTATTCAGTTCAGCTGGCTCTGAACCTGAACCTTAATCACCTACAATTTTCCAGACACCATAGAAGAAGCTAGGGATGCAGGCAGTCAGATATGCATTGGAACATTCTAATCATTTAGCCAGTACTGGGCAGACCAACAGTGCAGCCCACCCAAAGACAGAATATATGTGTGTGTGTGTGTGTATGTATGTATGTATATATGTATGTATGTGTATATATAAATATTATATATATATATATATATATATGTTTAACCTCCACACCATCTAACTAGAATCAGGGTCAGGGGGAACTGCGACCTCAAGGCCACATGTGACCCTCTCCGTCCTCAAGTGTGTCCCTTTGACCGAATCCAAACTTTATAGAACAAATCCCCTTAGGGTGATTTGGATTCAGTCAAAGGACCACACTTGAGGGTCTAGAAGGTCACATGTGGCCTCAAAGCCACAGGTTCCCTATGCCTAGCTAGATAATGAGACTGTTGGTGTTCTCCTGACTCACCTCCAGGCAGTAGGTGGCACAATGGTTAGAATATTGGGCATGGAATCAGGAAAACCTGAATCCAAATCTGACCTGAGATATCTGCTGGCTATGTGACCTTGAGTAAGTCACTTAACTTCTATTCGTTCACTTTGCTCAACTGAAAAATGAAGATATTAATAGCACTTACCTCCCAGGGTTGTTGTGAAGAAGAAGTAAGATAGCATTTGTAAAAGCACTTAGCACAGTGCATAGCACGTGGTTGGGGCTTAATAAATGCTTGTGTCTTTCCTTCTTCCTTAGACTATCTTAGGCAAAGATGGAAGTGAGAAAGGAGAAGTTACCTTGTCTGAGAGAGGTCTACATGAGTTCATGCTGAGGGGTATCCATCTTCTCTAGTGTATATTTTGGATTGAGGGATATGGTTTCCAATTCAAAGCTAATCAGCAAGAGAGGTGTTATTCGCATTTCACCACTGTGGCATGTTTTTAAAAGATGATTTATGAAGAGGATAATTAAAAGACTCCACTGACAGTAAATGTTCTAAATGGAGACAATGCTTTATGGTCATGGCATTGCTGTTTACCTTCCAAGTTTTCAGTGATTTAGTCTATTCACTGTCAGCATAATCCTACAGTCTCTCACTTTCTCAATCGATGTCAAATATGTGAAGAGGTTAGACGTGTGTAAGATTCATCTCCTAGTTGGCCACAAGAAGTGAACTTTCATAAACTTCCAACTTCGTGTCACTTTATCCTCCTGTCAGACAGTAATTGAGATGTGCAAAGATTGGCATAACTGCACAGCTCTCATAGAGATTCAAGAATTGTTTTCATATCCAGATGTTCATATAATGGACTCTTGCATTAATAAATCAATGAAAGTGTGCTCTCATTTTTTTGTCAGGAAACAAAAAGCATTGTGTTGGAGAATCAATCTAAAGGAATGAATTAGCCTTGAGAGTATAATAAAGAAAACTCAGTTCAAACTCTAGCTTTTTCTTATGGAGCATGTGACCTTGGGCATAATATCAAGTCTCCAGGTTTCTGTTTCTGCAGCTACTAAATGGTTGTAAAAATGATTGCATTGTTTACCAGTGTTGTTGGGAGGAGAAAAGTGTTTGATGAACCTAAAGATTCTCTATATACATGTTACTGTGTTTTAATATTACTTTCTTTTGAAGTATAGCACTCATACTGCTTTGATTCATCTGGAAGTCACCAAATGTGTTAATAACAGTAAGATGGGGGACATCCAGGTCTTATCATCTGCCCTGGAACTACACCCACCAGCTACCCAGGCACTACTGTATGACATGTTTATACATCCTTACAGTTCCTGGGCCTTGAGCTATGACCCATTACTGTACCCTTAGGAATTTCAGGCCTTTACATTGGCCCTACAGGTGAACCTTCTGATACAGTCTGTCTTCCCCAACCAGAGTGTAACTTGCTTGAGAGAAGGAACCATTAATTTTCTTTTTTTGATCCCCAGTGCTTAGTGAGATCTTATTAAAGACCTTTTCAATCATCCATTCATTGTACATTAGTTCGCAAAAGCTTTTGCTTATGTAACAAAATTATTCATTGCTATGAGATAACAGCAAACTGAATATCTAAGTATGAAAACATTATTGGAGAGTTGGGAAACTCACATATAATTGCAAGTTTAAGTCCAATGATATGTTAGAAACATCTATATTTGTAGAGTACAGAATATACTTTGAGAACTACTGATCTTGGGACAATACTTCTGGTCTGGCATAATCAATACATCATTTCTAGTACTAACCCAAAAACTAACTTATCCTGTGATTATGGGCCTGTGGTTTCACCATTATGAACTCAGATTCCTCATCTTTAAAATGGCAAAATGAAATTCAACACATACAATTTAACAAAGTTTGCTACTGTGCAAATGATTGGACATGGTACCTCAGGTACACAAACTCACACACACACACACACACACACACACACACACACACTCCTATCTGCAAAGACCTTACATTCTACTGGAGAATGCTTCTTTTATTTAGGAGAATAGTAGTGAATTGGGTTGAAAAAAAGTAAGTGGGAGGATGATTATAGAAAGTCTTGAACACCTAACTAAGGAGTTTGGACTTCTTATAGCAACTTATGTGGATAGGGAAGGCAGAGAGAAATATTGGGATGTTGTATAAGTTTCCTATTTCTCTGTGAGCACTCACTATATTTAAAGTCCCTCTTTTCTTTGGCAGAGATCTTTTTTTCAGAAGTTCTTCCTAGTAATAATAATGATGAGATATAATTTATCATTTATATTACATAAATGATATAATGTAATAAATATAAATAATAAATTTTATATTATAAGTGAAACTTTACATAGTGTTTTAAAATATGAATTCATTTTATTCTCTTCATACCTTGGGAGGTAGGTGCTGTTATTATCCCCATGTTAGGATTGAGAAAACTGAGGCAGAGGTTAAGTGTCTTGCCCAGGGTCAAACAACTAATAAATGTCTGAGGCTTAATTTGCAATCCATTCTTGTTTTACTCCAAGCCCAGAGCTCTATCCATTGTGCCACCCAGCAGACCTTCTTCCAGGTGGAGAATGCTATAGCTCTGAGGCTCAAATTTCATTGTGAGCATTGAGATCCAGATGAAAGAAAACTGGACATAACACCCAGTAAGATCTGGCATCAAATCCTGACTCAGATCGTTCCACACTGTGTGACCACAGGCAACTTTCCACAGATCTCAGACCCTCAGATTTCTCCTTTGTAAAATAGGGACAAAATATTTCTAATATTTCACATGACAATTCAAAGAGGAGAACATGTTTGGACACATATGTGCACATACACAAGTATATATATAATATATATGCAAATGTGTATATGTCTATGTATGAGTGTATTTGGAAAACATGGTGCATAATAATTATTACCATGACAACTAGATTCAATAATCCTTTTTCTCACAATTTGTACCTTTAATAGTTATTAACTATATTTTAATCATCTATATGAAATAAATATATTAATCAAGTGATGACAACTCTATAAAAATATGAAAGGAATATTTACATAAATGTAACTGAATAAAACTTAATTATACTTCCTAGCAGATAGAAAATGATTTTTTCATTTAACTAGACTATCATTATGCATATATAATATGTAATAATATAATGCAATAGCCAACTAGATAGGTAGAACTTCCAAACATGAACAAAGGGCAATAGCCCTTCTTGTTTTCTTCAAAATGTGATATTTCCTCTCTATTCCAGGTTAGTTTCTGTCCATAGCATTTAGATCCCATTAGCCAAAGGCTTCACTAGAACATTCTGGCTAGGTGCAGAATCTTATGTAATACACATCACCTCCTTTGGGATTTCAGTTTCTTCAAGAGATTCTTGCAGATTTCCTGTAATATTCTCAGAAGATTGAAATTTTTTATGATGCTGTCTCTTCTTTTCCAACTTCTACAAGCTACTTCTCCAATGAAGCCTTTGGACCATCTCTTATTGTTGGCTATGAGCTGAACTAAATCTATCAACATTTCAATAAAATCAATAAACATTTATCAAGCACTTTCTTTGTAATAGGAAAAAAAAATACTAGGTCCTGGTAGTCTCTGCCCTCAAGAAACTTATAATCAATTGAGGTGGGAGATAACCATTAAATATAAACTGATAAGTATTGATTAAATACTACTTAATACACTTGAATTTATGGGTTGTTAAGGGAGGACAAACACCTCTGATGTGAGGGCTTGCTGAGCCCTTTTCAAGGCTATTCATCTATTTTGGTATCCACCTGGTCACCCAACTCTCATCTGTGTCTCTAAGAAGATATACACTGGGTAGCAGCCACAGCCTGTTAAAACTGTCTTGATGGGATAAAATGGGATGAGGGTAACTGACATCCTCACACCCATCTGTGAGTTGGGTGATATTTACCCCCAAGCATGTGAAGACTTCCCCCCAAAGAACAGGTGAATGAGAACCATTTGGTCCCATGGCCATGAAGCCTGCCAAAGCAGGTGTCATGGAGCACTTAACTTGTTCAGACATTGAAGATGCCGAAGTAATCCACTGCAGCCTGAGTCATCACCAGTCATCCTGACTCTTGCCTCGCCAATAGACTTTAATGACTCTGGAAGAGAGTAAGTCTGCTGACTGCAACTCTGCCTCACTTAAATCTAATTCATGTACAAGTCATCATGTCACCCTGTGATGTCATTGATCCTCTTGGAAATTGAAGGACAAACAACAAAAATATACAAAACACTGAACTAGGCCTAGAGATACAGAAACAGAAGTAAAACAATCCCTGCCCTTGAGGAGCTTACATTCAATCGGATTGCATTTTATCTCTATTTCATCAAAATAGCTTTCTTCCTGATACAAATCCCTGTATATTTTGGAATTCATCTACCTCAGGTAGATCTTTCATGCCAAATGTTCTCTGTATAAATGTCTCCTCTTTACCTCTGTATATCCCCTGTCTTTCTCTACCCCTTCAAAAATATAGGGAGTAGAATAATTTGGAGACAGCAATATTTTTCTATTACCCTCATTTACCTTTCAAATGAATTTCTTCATCTTATCTAAATACCCACTGAGAATGCCAATGGGAAGATAGTGCCGAGGTAGTTATACTTGAAACCTGCCTGTCGGCTTTCTAATTTAATCACCAGTTAACATGATCTTCCATTTGCTTCAATCAACATCTTTGGAACCAAATCATCTTTCTGTATCTATGTGCCAGGTTTTCTGCCTGACTTCATCTCTCTCATCTCTTAAATCCACATAATCAGATGCTAAGCACTGTGTAATAACCTTTAAGAACTATGGAAGTAATCAAAGTGATGGTTGTTTTTTTAATGCTATTTAAAATGAGGAAAATGTTATAAAGACAAGAACTCTACTTCTGTCTTTCATATTAGCACATAGGCACAGTGACCTATCATGTGAGGACCAGATAAAAGAATTATGTCTACCCCTCAGGGGTAAATCACCATCTGTAACAATGTCGAAGCTCCCTTAGCTAAGATGTATACAAAGGCTCATCATCCCCAAAGCAAAATAAAACACTAATTTATATTCTAGTGAGTAAAAGTTAGCCTAAATCTGATAATTTTACATATGGTCACAGCATAGTTGACCTACTGTATTCCTCCCAGCCCCATGACATCAAATGAGGATAAATTCATAATTCATTTCAGAATAACCCTCTAAAATGGATATGTACACGCATATATGCATATATATGCACATATGCATACGTACTCTTGCATATATGTATACAATTCATGAATTCATTACATGAACATTTGTTAATTGACCATTATGAGCCATTCACAGTGATATACTCTGAGGAGACAAAGATAAAAACAATAACCTCAACAACAAAAAATATTTCCTGCCTCAAAGGAGATTATATTCTTCTGACAAGAGGACCCACTCCCATTTCCATCCTGATATCTTCTAAGACAGTGGGTCTCAAACTTTTCTTTTCTTTCTTAGGACCCCTTGGCATTCTTATTGATAATCCTCCCCAATAATTTGTTTTTGTGGGTTATGTCTATTGATATTAATATCAATATTAGATTAAAGATTAAAGTACCTTAGTAGCAATTTGAAATAGTTTTGACCTCAAGGACTTCTGACATAGTTTTGGGGATGCCCAAGCATCTCTGGACCATTCTTTAGGATCCACTGATGAAGATAATACACTTTATATATACTAGAGATTACTTTTTGTTCATTAAAGAAATAATTTTGTCCATTTAAAAAATAATTCTTGACCTTCTCAGGAAGTGGATAAAATTCCTATCACTATTCCCTTGAAAATGTGGTTGGCCATTTCACTTATGAAAGGTCCTAAGTCTTTCAACATTATTTGTTTTCACAATTTTGTTCTTATAGTATCCATTATTCTGGTTCTGCTTGCTTCGTTCTTTTAAAGTTCATATGAGTCTTATCAGGTTTCTTTGAAACAATCTTATTATTTCCTCCGGCAAAATGGGATTCCATTATATTCATATGCAATATTTTTTTTGTCCATTCTGCAATTTATAGGCACCTTCTCCACCTTGGTTTCCAATTTGTTTCAGAAACATTGGAATAAAATGATGCCCTTTTTATCTAGTTTTCTTTCTCTCAAAACGAAGAACTTAGGATTTGCCAAATGAAAAGTTCAACATGTTCATAGGTATTTCAACTCCCAATATATTTCTTATATCTATTAATCTTATGTAAACCTCAATAAAAATGATAACTCAAACTTTTCCTAATTAATATAGCTTGAAAGATTAGATAATCACACAGTGTATTAGTGCTGATAATAAATAAATATTCACACATATATTGAAATCTCTCATATTTAAAGTCAAATACCTCATTGTAAACTGGAAGTGACAGTAGAATATTAAAAAAAAAAGTTTCACCAGAATAGAATAAAGGAAGATTCCACTGAGTTAGAATGGCTTTGAATGCTAACAGAAAGACCAATGGACTTTACTTCTGTTTTTAAAGAATCATTTGAGAGAGATCCATGAACAGAGGGTAGGTCAGCAGGTGACTTTTTTTCTAAGTTTGGCCATAACAATTCATGAAATTCAAGTCCTAAGGTATAAGGACATCAAATAATCAATCAACATGTAGCGAGCGATTGCTTTGTGGTAGACACTCTACTAATTTCAACAAAAGATATAAGTGAAATAATCTGCATATTTAAAGATTCTATCAATTTAGCCAGAAGAGGCAAAATATACATATATATAATTAGATACGAAATATACACAAGGTAATGGGAGGGGATTGGATCAGTCTGGGTTTCATGTAGAAGGTGGCACTTGAGTTGAACCTTGAAGGAGATTAGAAAATCTAAGACAAGGAGATGAAGAAGAAATGCATTCTGGCCTTAGAGGTTTGAGTCAACAAAGAGAATGTCAACATTAATGGAACTTGGGATTTTTAAAAGAAAACAATAACTATATATTCTTTGTACAAAAAAAAAGTTGCATAAAAATGGGAATGGGGAAGGACAGGACAATAGAGAAAATATGCAAAATTCCTGTGCAGTTGTTCAGATGAAATGGGTGACCCAGCTCCTAGAGATGCTCACCTCCTTTGCCCAAGTTTTTGTGGAGAGAGAGGTGGGGACCAAAAAGAGAAATGTTATAGTGAAAGGTATTCATGAATGGAGAATGAGTACAAAGTTGATATTATGAGTTCAGAACTGTGGACTGTAAATTGGACAATTGTTCTCATAGAAACAAGGGGAGTAAACTTGCCTTTCATGGAAAAACAAAAGATTTCCCACTGGAATATCAGCATCTTGAGCCAAAATTCCAATGACCTCAGTCTATTTATAAATCTGTTCTGATAAATTGAGATGAAAGAAAAGAAAAAGGCTGTTCTAACAGAGCACCTTGAAACAACACACAACATGCTGGATTTTAGTCTCAGGTCTTCAGTTAGATTCTTGGCTCAGCCATTCGCTGTCTAAGTGCCTCTAGGAAAGTCATCTAAATGTGCTTAACCTCAGTTTCCTCATATGTGAAATGAGTGGTTTGAATATCTGGCTTCTGAGGTCCCTTTTAGCTCTTGATAGATTATCCTAGGAACCTGCAAATCCAAATAAGAATACAAGTTTGATATTTAATTGGGGCATTCAGTAAACATGAAATGATTTTTACCATGTTATTTCTTAGAGAATTTATGTAACAACCCCCCCCCCTTAGTTCATGGCATTCCTTGACCACTGAATATATATAGTCAAACATTTTCCCCAAGAAATAACACTATCATTTTTGTGTGCTTTTTTCCACAATGGATTAAAGGATATTTGAAATTCTCTGTGCCGACATAATTTCAGAGTGTTATGTGGCTTGATTCATTTGGAGCAAGATCAAATGAATTTGGTTGGGTTGGAAAGGACAGCTTTAGTATCATGAGTAAACCAAAACAGAATCTCACAATCATCTTTGAATTTTTAATTTCACCTTCATCCTCCAACCACCCATCAAATCCTGTGTTCTTCAGAACCTCTCTGACTTTCTGTTTCCTGACTTGGAAAATAAGTATAATAATATTAGTAATGCCTCCAGCACAGGGCTGTTGTGGGGATTCAATGAGATGCTATATGGAGAAACACTTTAGGAATCTTAAAGAGTTCTGTCAATGTTATTTACTGTTATTTTCTCCCTCCTTCCTCAATTATTCAATTTTTTCCTCTCCCTTTCTGGAAATTACTTTGTATTTCTTTGTACACAGTTTGTACTTACTTTATTTGCATATGTGGTATAGTGCCTTTCATAGAATATAAATTCCATGAAGACATTTATGACTTCATTATTCCATTTGTCTCCCCAGTGTCCAGATAACATAGAACATTGTACATAGTAAGCCCTTGATAAATGAAAACAAAATAAATGAAAAATCTTACACATATTTGATGTGTAATTAATTAGTCTCTGTCTTCTTTCCATGAAAAATGAACATCATATAAGAAAAAAATATTAGGGCTAGAAGGATCCTAAGAGACTGGATATTTTTGTTTAATATTAAGAAAAATATTGAGTATACTACTTGTTGCATAGTTATCTCTCACAAAAGGGAAGATTTCTCTTAGCTATCATTCATATGTGAGAAAAATGATGAAATATTATATAATATTTTCAAAGTCTTCTAGCATAAAAAGAACCCTTAGAAGTGCTATATCAAGCCTGATAATATTGGTCAGGCTCTCATCAAGGGGAACAAATGATTAATCAGATTCAAAAGAATAAGAAAGGACAAGAGAAATAAGCATTTATTGTGCACTTACTGTGTGCCAGACACAGTACTAAGCAATTTGCAAATATTATATCATTTGATCCTCATAACAACCCTTGATGGTAGGTATTATTATTTTGCCATTTTACATTTGGAGAAGCTGAGGAAGACAAAGGTTAAATGAGGCCTTGTGTCACACACTTGGTGACTTTCTGAGGTTAGATTTGGGGAAAAATAGTTCTTCATGACTCCAGACCTATCACAGTATCAACTGCCTCAACCTACCTGCCTCTAGGTAGTAGACTGGAAAAAAAAGCTCTCCAAAAACCCAAAGAAACCAACAAAATTTGATACAATTTGATTAGAACAAAATGGAAACAATTTCAGGGAAACTCTTCTTTCTTCCCCCCATGTCCTTCCCACAAACAAACAACCAAAAACCAAAAATCCTCGATTTTGTTTCCCCAGCCTCTTGATATATCACATTCGTTTCTGAGGATTTATATTTCTCATCCCAAAAGAAAACACCAATTAGACATAATTAGGATGTGGCTTCCTTGGGGACAGCTGGAAGAAAGCTCATTAAACTCAATTACTGGAGTGTTGGCAGTGGATGTAAGGTTTGTCTCCTTTTGTCAGTATAGTGAACACCTCTGCAGAAAATATACACTGTATGAATATACTATATGGGATGAGGACTCATGCATGATGCTATCCATGAATACTCAAAGAAATGAAAGCTGACCAATGACATTTTCCTATAATGCCCTGGGATGATTTTTCTGAACTTATCACTGGCAAACACATCCTTAAATGAAGACTTTGAAAGATCTGGGCTCCCTGAACAGTGAGAAACCAAGAACTCAGAATGCTCTCTATGGATTTTAATCTTGCCATCACTTTATTATGTCTGCCTGAAAATTGTAATAGAGAGTTGTTTCTAGGGAAAGTTTTTGAATGTGGAATATTCAGTGATCTAGTTTCTACTTCTTGCCTTTCCTCATAGTATAATTGTTCTCCCTCCCATTCCCTTCAATTTCTAATCTCCAACATCACTGTCATGGGGATAATGAGTAGGAATTATCTTTCATTAGTTAAGTTTATAATGGTTACTGCATTATTTCAGTGATAATTAATTTCCTTAGCCTAGTATTTAGAGCTGGAAGGGACCTTAGAATACTGAAGCCCAGGTTCTTGGCACTGGAAGTGACCTAAGAGGACTTCAATTTGTATATGACTAGTTATTTCTTATACAAAATCTTTGTCTAAAGTCATACATTTTCCTTTGGAAGAACTTCAGTAGTGGGAAACTCGTTACTTCTTGAGTTAACTCATTCCATATTATTACTTCCACTGTTAAGAAGGTTTTCATTATGTACATGTCAAAACTAATGTTCTTCAACAAACTTTACCCCCTTGCTCACTATTTCCAGGAACTTCACTGGGTATATAAAGAGAAAAGAAAAAAAAAACAATCTGTGACCTCAAGAAAATTGTATTATGCCAAAGAGAACATATAAATAGGTATGTACATTAGAGGAGATGAAACAAATATCTTTAATTACATTATTTCCTAAACCACATTTCTCCATCTTTTCAAGATGAACAGTAGAAAAAAAATTTTAACTTAATTTTAGTCATTTTATGAATCATTCCCTTAATCTACCAATTGAGTAATCCTCAAAAATGAAATTAATCTTAATCTGGCATGATGTGGTTTTGATGAAAACAACCTTCTTCTTCCTGATCCTGCTTTTCTTTTCTAAATGTTTACTAGTTATGTCATAGGACACTCAGATGAATCTATGACAATACATAATCCAATGACACAGATAATAACATCTTTCCTGTGTGACTCTAATCTATGCCTACACCTGAGCACCACAACAAGGGATCCATTGTCTATACTTTGCTTCCTTGTGGCATGACACATATATCAGTGGTCTGTCTGATGGAGCTGTCCACCTGTTATTTCTCAAACACACTATATAATCAGCATATACTTTTTTGGTCACAAAATACCTTACTGTCTTTTTTTGAAGTCCCTTAAATTTTGTAGGTTGCTCTCTCTCTCTCTCTCTCTCTTTCACACACACATACACAAACACACACACACTTTCCATTGTCTGCCATTTAATATTAATTTTCACTACTTCGGGAACTACTGTGCTTTATTTCATGCAATTATGTTAAATGCTATTAGAATATTGGTATTTAAGGGGGAAAAGGAAAGAAAATGCATTGGTTGTTGTTTCTCGGAGAAAAAGAATTGGGGGTCATTAAATTAGCTTTTCAATTTCCTGAATGCACTTCAGCCCACATTCCTCCTCTTGATTTCTAGCTCACCTCATTGTCCTTTGCCTTTAATGGTGCCTTTAGAATTTGTCTGGGAACATTCTCTGTATAATTTCACTCACTTTTCATTTTGGGGTAGCAAATGTTAGCGCATAAATAGAGCTTTTTTTCATAGAGCTCCTTTTGAAAATAATTATCATGAATATTGCATTATGAGTTAAAAAGATATACCATGAAGTTATTTTTACCCTTGCCTATGGATGCACAATAAAACAACTTCACCATCTTTGTCTTTCAAAGGAGATCCACTGAGTCATCCTTCCTTTCACTTGAAATAATTTTCTTCTGATTTTAATTATAATGAGAATTAGTATTAGAAACACAATTAGGATTAGATGCTTGTATTTACCATGGATTCATGATTTAGTCATAAATGACAAATAGTGTGAAGTATAGACATTGAATATCAGAATCAGAAAGAATTGAGTTTAAATCCTACATCTAAGTCATACAGTCTATGTGATCCAGGCAAGGTCACTTACTTTTGCATGACCCAAGCTTCTGTCAAAGACTACGCAGTGTAGAGAATGATTTGGATCAGTAGAATCTGTTTTCTGGAAAAGTGATTCCCACCACCACCAAAATCACAAGTCCAGATAGACCTATAGAAGTAAATCTATGTATAGACACATACATATATGCATAAATGTATGCATATATATTATATGTATATGCACATATCTGTATATTTTCATACAAAGATACATACTTATTTATTTATGCATTATGCACATACTTGCAAACGTAGGCTCACAAGTATTTTGTGTATATAATTTCACATTATACACGTATAAAACATTTATAAAGAAATTACATATATGATGATGTGAAATTCATAAAGGCTTTCCAACCATTCTGGGGGATGTGAACTATATTCCATCAAGCATGCAATAGGAAATCAATAAATATTTATATACTAGGCCATGTGTCAAATATTAAAGATACAGAAAAAGCAAAGACTCCAAGGAGTTTATGTTCTAATGTCAGTGTCTTTATAATTGTAGTAATTATTAATCCCATGGATTTTGTAGGTAAGGAAACTGAATCATAGAAGGGGAAACATTTTTAAAAATTTCTTTGCATTTTTTAGAGCATTTTATATTTCTCTTAACAAGGTCTTATGGTTTCATCTCTCCCTCCCCAAATTACCTTACATTTACTTATGTATATTTTGTTTCCTGTGTAGAATGCAAGCTTCCTGAGGGCAGGGACTGTTTTCTGTTTTGTCTTGCTACCCAAAGCACTGAGCAGAGTGGATAGTACTTTTTTTTTTCCCTGTCCTTTTTTTGGATAGGTCATGTGATTCCAACAATGAGGCAAAAATCCCTGAGGAAATTCTCAGGGCAAATAGACAGCTGCTTGGCAGGTTATAGTCAGGGAGATGTGTGAAATCCTGAAAAGTGAAATAAAATGAATAGGGATAAGAGAGCCAGCCCACAGGATTAAGCCTTGGGCTGACATAGAGAGCACTCCTTCCATATCCCCAACGTGTCTCTCCTGCCTAGAATTCTCTCCCTCCTCATTGCTTTCTTTAGTTCTCTTGGTTTCCTTCAAGTCCCAGCTACAATGTTACCATTGACATGATCTTTCCTAATTCTTTTCAATTCTAGTGCTTTTTCTCTCTTGATTATCCCTAACCTATTCTTTCTCTATCTTCTTTGTAGAGCATCTATTTCATGTTGTCTTACCCATTAGACTGTGAGTTCCATGAGAGCAGAGACAGTCTTTTGCCTTTTTTTGTATCCTCAGCACTTACTATAGGGCCTCGCACAGTGTAAGTGCTTGATGACCTATGCTCTTAAGCAATGGATTCATGGATGCTTTTAGACCTTGAGTTTTCCTCATGACAAAACCTATATTTACTGCATTTGGCAGGGGAGGACATTAAGGCTTAAGCACATTGTGGCATTGATCAAAAGGTCCATTCTGTCATTGGTAAGTTTTCTAACTCTCAGTCTTTTCTCATGTCCCTAGCTGCAAAGAGCTAGGTGGCACCATGCTGGACCTGAGTTCAAATCTGGTGGCAGACATTCATGAGCTCTGGGACACTGGGCAAAGCACTTAGCCTTTGTTTACCTCAGTTTTTTTCATCTGTATGATTGGGATAATAATAGCACCTACCTCCCAGGATTGTTATGAGGACAAAATGAGACAATAATTGTGACGCACTTAGCATAGGTACTGGAACACATTAAGCTCTAAGTAAAAGTTAGCTACTATGGCTGTCATTGTTATTATGTCCCAGGGCTTCCTGGTCACTTGGCTATCTCAGGACCACAAATCCCTTCGTCTGCCTGAATGAATGATGTAACTTCAATGTCATTTCCATTGTCATTCCTCCTTGTACCATCTCATTGGTCTTCATATCCTAAGTGTATTTATCGTTGGACATTTGTACTATGACTCTCTGGTTGGGTTTGGTGCTTTCCTGAGTTTGATTTTAAGCTATACTTGAAGTTGGGGTGATTTTTTTTTCTCTAAGGCCTTTTTATTCTCCAACCATTCTGGCTTTGTAAGCTTTATTTCTCCTTCCCCTTGGCTCACTGGCATCTTATTAAAAAATAATTGGTCTATTTTATGAATTTGGGGGGCAAAGGGGAGGAGAAAACCAAGAAACCTTACTGCAATAAATTGAGATACACTTGACTGAATAATATAATAATACCAAATTATACAACATGGTTACAGTTTTTATTTTTTCTGCCTCAAAGTCTAATTCCTGAAATTATAGTAATTTTAATGTGACATTTAGATATTGGGTGCTTTTTTTTGCTAACATAACTAAAATCATAGCAATAATAGTACTACTACTAATAATAACTGATACAGCACTTTGAGATATGCTAAGTACTATATGTATGTGTGTGTTGGTGTGAGTGTATAGATCTGTGTATACGTGCATAGGTATAAGATCATTTGATCCTCACAGCAGCCCTGCAGAAGAATTGCTATGATTATCATGCCCATTTTTAAAGAGTAAGAAATTGAGGCTGAAAATTAAAATGATTTGCCCAGAGGCAAAGCTCTACCTATTGTACCAACCTTATTATTCACGTTATACTTCCAATTTCCAATTCATAGAATACATCAGGTGCAACCTCCTACGAGAGGACTTTATTAAAATCTATGCTTATTAGTATTATCTTACAATTTTTACATTTATATAACATATGCAATATATTTATTATATATTCATATGATATTTATACATTGTTAAAATATTACTACTACTACCAATAATAATAAAAATTATTGATCAACCAAATATAGTAAGCGTATACAATGAATAAGGAATGTGCTAAGTGCTAATGATAAAGCAAAATATAATAATCTTTGACCTCAGATAGCTTTCATTCTCTCATATAACTGCAACAATAAAATGATATTGAAGATATGTTATGAGCGTGAAGGAAGTCTGGTGTGTCACCAAGACACATAGGGAGGCAAAAGACAGTCTCTGCCCTTATGGAGCTTACAATGTAATGGAAGAGACGACATGTAAACAAACATATACAAAGAAAGCTAGATACAGAATAAATAGGATATAATTGACAGAAGGAAGGCACTACAATTAAGAGAGTTTGGGGAAGGCATCTAGGAAAAGATGGGATTTTAATTAGGACTTGAATGAAGCCAATGAGGTCAATAAGTGAAGCAGAAGAGGGAGAACATTCCAGGCCTGGGTGACAGCCAGAGGAAATGTGCAGAGCCAAAAGATGGAGTATTTTGTTTTTGAAATAGTCAGATTCAGGAAAGCTCTCTAACCATTATGCAAGATTGTCTCTCCCAATTGATGATGAGGATACTCACAAATGATAGCCCCGGTTTATATACTTTAAAGATTTGAAAACTTTCATTATTAACACTACGTTTAATATAAGAACTTCATATAAAATTTTGACTTGAATTATTATTTTTAATTCTTTAAGCTGAATATTCTAATTCTGAATTATGATAAGAATGAAATATATGCTTTCAAAAATTCGTGATTGAATTAAACTAATGGATATTGCTAGAGAAAGGACTTGAAATTATAATATGTGAGTATGACCTCCTCTATAAAAATAAACAGGAGAAGTAGATGATTTCCAGAACCTTTTCCAGTCCTACATTCTATAATCTTTTCCCTTTGATATAGTTCATAACTGCTCTTTAGAACTTCAAGAATTTATGAGGGCAGAGGAGAACAAGCAAACAACCAAAAAAAAAACCCAGCAATTACTGCCAAACTTCACTTTGCCCAAGTTCACAAATATTTCATTACTGTAAGTAAAATCTAGGTGAAGATTGAACAGATGCAGTGGAGTTAGTATTAGAACCCATCCCATTTCATCACAAGAGGTTGTTTGAAATATGAGTGTCACTGGATCAATGGATTCTAGTGTTGGATGGATGTTCAGAGGACAGCATCCATGTGTGATCAAAATCCGCTTTTTTGTATCTCCTGGCAGAGGACATTCAGCCTGTACTAAAATTCCTCAAATAAATGAGAACGCCCTATATTTTAAATCAGCTAGTTCCAAATCAGGACAGAACTAATGATTCCCAGTGTTTCTCTTACACTACGCTAGTATCTGCCTCTAGAAAACCTAAACCAATATGTCCTAGCTCCTCCCCATCCTGAACACTTCTAAGCTTCTGTATGCTATTTCTGAAATGTGACTTTCAGACCTGCCCTCGGTACTCCTTAGGTGATCTGATGATGGCCTTAAATCCAGGACATCTTTGGTTCTAGTCTCATATCTGAAAGATACAAGATGTGTGACACTGGCCAGATCACTTAAGCATGTATTGCTCTAGGCAACTCTCAAAGACTTTAAGTTGAAGCGAAGGAAAGAAGGTGTTGACCTACAACTAAAAGGGTTTTGTTTTTTGTGTCTTTGTTTTATCTTGAAAATTCCTACACTGAGAAAATCATAGGTATAGTCCCTTTCTTCCATTTTTAGAGCTAGAAAATATTTGACTATAGTCTAATATCACATCAGCTGCAAATCTGATAACCATGAAATTTATGTGGTTATACAAGTGATTAATAGTGAAGTTTCATAGCTTGGGGCCAAGGATAAACACAAAGAGAGAAGTCCATTACAAACTTTTCTACAAGGTCTTATTTAAACATATGTGACTATGTTTTTCCAATCATTCAACTCAATCTTAGTAGACTGATACTATAATTTCATCAACTCCATATTTTTTGTTAGCATTACAACAGGCCAAAAGAGATTTTTTTTTCATCTGCCAATTTTCTAACCTAGTCAAACAAAGAAAGGAACATATCATGATTGTCAGCCTATATTTTCCTCCCCTATGTCATTATGATCAATGTTGAATTTCTATAGGTGATTTAAAACATGATCTCTTTGCCTCCCCAGTCCGTTTCTTGGATGGAATCTTTGCCTTGGAGTTGAAATGATCAAAGAGCCAGGACAGCTCCCAGGATCTACGAAACAAACCATGCTGTTTTTCACTGTCATTAACCATCTGGATGCAGGGTAGATTGCTTATTACCAAAAGTCACAGTTAATCTCCACGTAGCTTTCTGCAGGCCTGTTCAGACACAGGTAGCATAGCTATATCCAATTCATTTAGTAGCTGCATCTTTCAAAAGCTATTCTGAAATCTCATCATTCTCCCATTGACTCCCATTTGAGTTTCTTTACTATCCACTGATTTTCAGTTGACAGTGGCTCCTGAAAATTGATTCAGAACATTTCATATGCTGGCTAAAATATTTTGTGTTTATATTGATATAGCCTGTGATTTATTTCATCAATACAGGGAGACAACCCAGGTCTCCCTCCCAAACCAGTTCTCTATCTACTATCCTATATTGCCTCTTCCTTGGCATTTAGTCCATAATCAAAAACTAAAATATTATTTTAGGGATTCTTGAAGTAACTTTTTCAGCAAAGTGATGGAATGAGAAGCATCTATTCAGTGATGAATCAGAATCTCAATAATGTGGTTATGCCCTTTATGCAAATTCCTAATCATCCATTCCATCTTTTATCCTATGCCACTCTGCTATAAGCCTTTCCATGAATCCTTAATAGTAGATCTGCCTATGCAAGCAATCTCTAATTCTTGTTCTTTGAAAATTCTGTGGATCACTAGGTAACCTCCAAGCTATCTGTATATGCCATCTCTCTTGCATGGCAAGAGAGTACAGGTGCATCTCTTATTTTCTGGGCATACATGTCCATAAGGTCTTTTGCATCATTTATTAAATGCATCACCCTTGATAACATGTTAAAACAAAGAGGTTCTTCAGCATTTACATCTCTTGGTAGCCTGTGGTTAACTCCGAGTGATAATTTTAAAGCATAAACTAACACACATGACATTATAAAGGAAATAAATTTATGGAAAGAGTTTTTAAAATACATATTTAAAAAAGATTATGGACTCTAGATTACAAATTCTTACAACACTAATTACCCTCTGTATTAAACATTTCATTATCCTTTGGATCATAAGTAATTTTGATTTTTCTGATATTATATTGTTGCTTGTTAGTTTCCAATACAAGTCAGTTTCTAATATAATTCCTTAATAGAATGGGAGGTCCTAATGGGAATTATCTGTTTTGGCCTTTATCTGTGTCCCCATCACTACACATAGTATCTGGTACATAGTAACTACTTAGTAAATACCTGTTAATGGAATAAAGCTCTGTCTCCTATACCTCTTCCACAAGATGCCAAATTAGCACTCCTAAAACACAGATCTGACCATGTCACTTTGCTACTCAAAAACCTATAATGGACCTTTGTGGCCCCTAGGTAATAAAAGTCTCAGACTGTCATTTAAACTCCATTCTTGCTAGTCTAGTCCCGTCCCATGCACAATGTGGTTCCTATCTGCTTTTCAAGTCTTATTTAATACTATCCTACTTTATGTTTTCTTTCTTCCAGTCACACTGTCCTTCCAAGTACATGGCAACAATCTAATGCACCTGTATCTGTACACTTGGGCTTTCTACATTTTGAATGAACTACTTCTGGATTCTCACCTCTCAGAAACCCAATTTCCTAAAACCTAGTTCAGGAACCATCTTTCTCAGGAAGCATTTATGGAGCCCCATTTTTTATTGCTCTCTCTACAATGTGAGTCTGCATAATTTTAAAAGACATCTTGATAAAGCAGACAGAAACATAGCTGACTTTTGAGTAAAAAAGACCCCAGTTAATGCCCTGCCCACTAATAAGTAGTTGTGTGACCTTGGACAAGTCATTATTCTCTCAGTATCTTATGTATCTCTATTATACAGTACATTGAAGAGCAGATACATAATCAATTACATGCATTGTTTGAGAGTTTCCCCATAAAGAGTACCATATATTAATTGAATCATAGGCCTAGGTTCCTGCAAAAATTATTTAAAAAACATTTATGTATACATTGCATTTACTAATTTTTGCATATGTTATGCACAACAATTTTCCCTGCAATAATTTGTAAAGTAGGAGGCTGGTTGGAACCCTGGATGGAGTTCTGGACATAAAGTGAGGAACAACTCAATTTGAATATTGACTCAAAGTCTTATTAGATGTGTCATGCAGATAAAATCATTAAAACTCACTCAGCCCTCATTTTAATCACCCTTAAAATGGGTTTAATAATAAAACCTAACCCACGATGTTGTCGCAAAGATCAAGTGAGAAATCCTTAAAGTGTGGCATTAACAATAATAATCAGAAGAATAAGAAGAAGCATTTATTCATAGAGAGCTTTCAGGTCTTTGAAATATTCATACATATTGTCCCATCTGACTCTCAAAACAATCCCCATGAAGTAGGTGCTATTTTTATTCCCATGTTTCAAATGCGGGAAATCACAGTAGGTTAAGCACTTTATCTAGGGCCACATATTGAGTGAATTTCTGAGACTAGTTTGAACTTAGGTCTTCTTGACTCCAAGTCTACACTCTACTAGTGTGGAGGTATCAAAATCTTTAAGATGAAAGGCATGTATTTTCAATGCATAGTACAATGTCTTTTTTTTTTTGAGGCAATTGTGGTTAAGTGACTTGCCCAGGGTCATGTAACCAGTAAGTGTCTGAGACAAGATTTGAACTCAGATCTTTCTGACTTCAGGGCCAGTGTTCTATCTACTACACCACCTAGTCACTCATTAGTACCATATTTTTTAAGAGAATTACAAAATGTTAGAGTTAGAAGCTACCTCTGTGACCATCTCATCTATCCCCAAAGCCTCAGAAGATAACCCAAACTACCAACAAATAACTAATCAATGGTCACTAAACCTCTGCAAGAGATCTCTTGGGAGGGGCAACCCATTACTTCTGCACAATTCATATAGGTTTGTTCAACTATTTGATTTGCAGTCACAGAGGGGAGAGAGAAAGAAATCCACCCTCTTTCCCAGCACACCTGCAGAGATGTGCTAGAGTCAGCTCGAAACAGTTCGTGAGTATTTACAACTCAGAAAATAGCAAATTTTAAATCGGGGACCTTATTTGTTTGTGTATTTATGTCCACATATGTTTGTATGTGTCTTGCTCATTTTCTAGACTTAAGAAAGAAGTGGAGACACTGTTACTAATTCAAGTCAAAATTAAAATTGTATTCAGTGTATGTCCCCCATCTCATTCCCACCCCCAGCCAGAGAATAGGCTTCAGCTCTCCAGTCCAACACTGTACATCCTATTTCTCTACTGCTCCAATCACAAATTCTTTTAATGGGAAAATGGAATGGGTGGCAATTTATGAATGTGAACATTTGTAAATGAGTTTTTCTCTAAAGTCCTTGAGCTGAGGATTAAGAACCTTAAGGATAAATATATTTGACATTGCTTTAAATGAAATATTAAAGGTGACCAAAGGCCATGCAAAATGTGTTTTGTACAAGCTGTTCTTAAGACTAACAACAACTTCCTGAATAAATGTGCATACTGGTATTTGCTTGTTCTTTACAGTTTCTTCAGAAGGGTCACAGTTGTCAGGGATGACACATTGGGCAAATTCATACCAAGAATTGCCCAGAAATAGCAGAGATGTCAAGCAGATTCTAACATCTCTCTGCTCAAGTTCCTGACATCTTGAAGACCACTTGTCCAATAGGAAGACTGTGGGATGACTTGAAATAAGTTCTGGGCAAAGATGAAGGAACTGGTTTCTAGTGCAAGCCTTGACACTCCACAGGTGTGACCTTGAGCAAATCACTGAAGGGCTCTGTTTTCCTGTCTGTGAAATGTGGATGCTAAGACTCAAGACACTGGGTTGTTTGGAGACTCTATTCTAGTGGGATGTTGTGTGTTGTAAATACAAAGGATAAAGGGCTACATTGGCACAAGATCTTATTATTAGCTTCTGTTCCACAAGAGGCTGCCTTTATTAGTAGAGCAGGTAACAGGAAATGGCTGGCTGCCTGCCTGTGGTCAATTTTCTTGGCAGAGCAGTGGGAGGTCAAGGTCATTAAAATAGGATTGGGGAGACTTTGATGATGCCATGTGCTGTATCAAGCTGTGGAAACATATGGCTCCCTTCCAGGGTATTGGCTCTCCTTGCCCCAGAGTGAAGTCCATAGTAACAGGAAAGTCTTACAGCAGATTTCCACAGCATAATTCACTATCTTATGGAGTCCATAACTGACTGAGGGCTTTCAATACAGTTCCATTCCTCTAAAAACTACCTTCCAAAATAAAAAAAAAAATTGTAACAACACTGGCTCTTGAGTCTGCATCTGTAGGTTTAAATTTTACCTCTCAGTGTGAGAATACCTGAGTGCAGAGACTTTTCCTACCATTTCTTTATGTTCAGCAAACAGTACAATGCCTGACACTTAGTAGGGACTTAACGGATGATTTTTGAATGAATGGATGAGTCAGTGATTGAATGAATTAATAACATTCCCTGTGGAACTTAGGGAAAGTCGTTAATTCTCTCTAGGAAATAATTCCACCTATAAAATCAACATATTGAATGAGATCAGAGATTCTTAAAGCAAGATGGGGAAGGGTATGAATTTTAAAGGAACATTGTTTTTTTTTTCTTTTAACTGATTTTTAGCTCAAATTCATCATTTTTTTCAGTTATATATAAGCATGATTCTAAAGGGCCCGAGGACTCATTCCTATAGGTTTCAAGGTTTGCAAAGCACTTCATTACCCTTTCTCATTTGATGCCATCTAGGTTTTTGTTCTCTTTCTGTTTTTCTTTTCCTTCCTTCCTTTTTCTTTCCTTCTTTTCTTCCTTCCTTGCTTCCTTCCTTCCTTCCTTCCTTTCTTTCTTCCTCTCTCTTTCTCTTATCCATCCATCCATCCATCCATTTATTTATTTTCTGTTTACTTTAATTTGAACCTGTGGTTGCCCTTATGAAGGGAACTCCTCAGATGTAAACCCTTGTCCCTCATGTCTGTGGACTGCTTCTTTCCTCACCTGGTTTCTCTCCTGATCTTCATCACTGTCTCCAGAAATGCATCTTCCTTCAAGGTCACATCAACTCTGAAACTCACTCCTACTCAATATCTTGTGTCCTTGTCCCCTCCCAGGTTCTGATCAAGGAGGGTGGACATGTGAGAGATCCTCCTAGATCTTCTATTTAAGGAAGGGGCCCAGGCCATCCACCTGTTGATCACCTATAGGCTGTAGGTCTTTATCATTCATCACATCCCCTTGATAAGGACCCTCCTTCCTACTCTGCTACCCTCCAGGCTTTTCAGCTTATATTATATGTTGTTTTGCCTTCAGGAAAATAGGGACTATCTTTTGCCTTTCTTTGTATTCTCAGTGCTTAACACAATGCTTGGATCATAGTAGGTGCTTAATAAATTTTTACTCACTGACTAAGTTTACCAATTTAGAAAGTTTTCCGGGATATCTAAAGGTTAAGTAACTTTTTCAAGGACACACAGAGAGTGAGTTTGAAGGAAAGGATTTTGACTTAGATCTTCATGGGCTCATGGACCTGCTCTATATTTGGTACCAGTTCATAGGCAGCTAGGTAGCATAATGAATAATGTGTTAGACTTGGAGTCAGAAAGAACTGAGTTCAAATCCTTTCTCAGACACTATCTCGATATGGCCCTGAGCAATTCACTTAAACTCTCAGTTTCATGTATAAAATGGGCATAGTAATAGCAACTTCATTCCAGGGTTTATTGTGAGGATTAAATGAGATGAAATTTATAAAGCTTTTTTTTTAAACCTTAGAGTGTTATGTAAATCCCACTTGTTTCTGTTGTTACCATTATGACTCTCCTTATTAATTGAATCATAGTTTGATGTTGTACTGTCTCCATTTTCCTTCCTTTAAATTTTCTGTCCTAAATTTTCTTCCTCTTCAGACCTTCCAGAGGAACTGTGGCTACTTTTCTGATGCATATTATGTAATAATCTCTATCATTGTCATCTATGTTAGTGTATGCTTATTTGTTTCCCCTTGCTATCTTCTGTTACTCTATGGTACCATGGATAGAGAGAGTGTTGAATAGTTTATAGAGAATAGACTTGGGAGTCTGGAAGATAAGGATTCAAATCCCTGCCACATATTCACTGTTTGACTATTAGGAAGTCATTGAACTAGGTAGTGCATACCATAAGAGAGGTAGCCGATTTACATGGGTAGTGATGGTCCCTATTTCCTTACACCAGTGAAATAACCAATTGGGAAACACATACACATGCCCTCACCTATATTCATGGTATACATATATGTCTATGTATGTACATGTGAATATGTGCACACACATGTCTATGTCTATCTGTATATTGTTACTGAGTTTTTTTTTTTCTTTTTACTCAATGCTTCAAATTGATTAGCATCTAGTACAGCATAACTGGGTAGGTAGTAGATAATCATCCAATACTAGGTGAATGAATGAATGAGTGAGAATAAAAATACAAACTTCTCTGTTGGTTATTTGAAATATTCCACAACCTTACTCCATCTTACAACTCCAGCCTTAGCTTATATTGCTTCCCTTCACGAATTCTTTGGTTCCAAATAAAACAATCTTCCTTTTTTCCCACACATTGGATTCCATCTATGATCTCCATGCCTTTGCATAGGTTCTCCTCAGATGCCTGGAATGGACTTCCTCCTTATATCTACTTCTTAGACTTTTTAGTTTCCTTCAGAACCAGCTCAATTAATCAATAACCAATCACTTATTAACTATTTATTATGAATCAAAAACTTCTAAATACTTAGAAATTCATTTTTTTCTAACAAAACTTTTAATCTCCTAACTCCAGACATTTTCATTGACTGTCTACCATGCTAGAATACTCTCCCTCCTCATTGCAGCTTCCTGGTTTCCCTGCCTTTCTTCAAGTCCTAGCTAAAAACCCACCTTCTACAGGAAGCCTTTCCCAATCCTCCTGAATGTTAATGATTTCACACCCTTAATTATCTCATTTTATCCTGTGTGTATAGTCATAAAATGTAATATAAACATTATAATTTATATTACGATATATAGACATATGCATGTATATGTGCATACACACATATGTGTGTCTATAAATATATATGTGTGTGCCTATAAATATATATAGCTATCCATATATAAAATGTATATGTATATTTATTGAGACCTTTGCCTTTTGTCTCACCCCTGCCCCTTAGGTTGTGAATTCATTGAGAGCAGGGAATTTTTGCCTTACTTCATATGTCCAATGTTTACCAGAGTGCATGGCACATAGGAGATGCTGAAAAATGTGGATTGACTGACTGACTGAGGATACAAAGTAAAATTGAAAATAGCAAATGTTCACAAAGGGTTTTCAGTCAAATGGGGGATGACAAATTCCTATAAGCAGATACATACTACACATACACACACACACACACTCATATGATATACATATCAAAATACATGGATGGTATTTTTAAATTTTTCCTTAATTTGATATTTTATTTTCCCCCAATCCCATATAAAATAATTTTTAGGTATGTTTTTCAAAAAATAAATTTTTGAGTTCCAAATTCTCTCCATTCTATACACCCCTCTGTCCCTCATTGAGAAGGCAAACAATTTGATGGAGATTATACATGTGCAGTCAGGTAAAACACATTTTATGGGTAGTAGCCTTAAAAAAGTTGTGGCACTTGCAGCTGTGGGGTGGGAGATAGAGGTTCTCCTGCATATGACCTTTTCTGATTGCCCCAACTCCTAGTGCCTCTTCGGTGGAGGGGGATGTAGGACGACAGCAACAATAATACCTTGTTTTCATTGTGTATATATGCTTACTTCTTTGTGCATACATATCTATAAATATCCTGCCTCCATTGATAGAATGTAGGCTATTTCCAATAAGAGAAAGTTTCATTTTTGACTATGTGTCCCAGTTATAAGAAGAATATCTGACATATATGAGTTAATTAATAAATATTTGCATTGATTTGTTGAGTGAATTTTGAGAATCCTGTAAGAGTCTGTTCTGAGAATGCTCACATATTAACACACCACCTATTTCATATTCTCAGCATATTCTCCAAAACATCCTTAGAGCAAGGTTTTGTCATCATCTGGTGAAAAATAGTAAGACCCCTCTTTTTAAGACCAGGCACACCAGACACTGAAAGGACCATTGTGAGACTGTTCAACAACTTGACAGATCCAAATGCAAACGATAGATCCTTCCTGCAGAAGGCAGTAAAAGGCACTGATCTGCAAAAATGCTAGTCTAGCCAGAAATACTGCTGGACTTCAGTGAGATAAAAGATCATAGATCTTCTTGATGAGAAATAACACCAAAATCCTAGCCACTGGTAGCCATTACAGATCCCAGGGCATTTGTCACAAGGGTGAACCATTAAACTAGGTTCCCTGGCTGTGGTTCAATATCTGTAATTACTTTCTTTCTCCCCAAATCCTTCACTCATATCCCTTTGGATTGAAAATGTATCCCTTTCTGTCCCAAATGAATAGGTCTCTTTGTTGGCCTCCAAGGATATTGACTGTATCTAATACTTACTCCCCACTGAAATTTTTCCCCTCTTAGATTTTTCTTTTACCTAACTAAAAAAAAAGAAACTTGGAAAACAACCTCTATTTAACTTCCCATTTCATTTAATTAAATTTATCTCTGATTATTAGAGAGGCAGCATCATGTGCTGGATAGAAAATTGGATTTTCAAAATCTGTTTTTAAGTCTTAGTTCTCATGTATACTGATCTGGTAACCCTAGTAAAGCCATTCACACTTTCAGGGCTTTAGGCAACTACCCAAGCTTCAGAATGAGGAAGATGTATAGATTTGCTCTCGTGAATGCAGTTCACCTGGACTAATTCCTATTATCTTTGCACCAATGAAATCACAGATCTAGAAAACAAACAAACAAACAACTAACAAAACAAACAACAAAACAAAACCCTCTTCAGATCTAAAATAAAATCTGTAATCACATTTTCTTCTTTGCATGCTCCATTTTACATATTCCTTCAAAGGACAGATCATCTTCCAACTTCAGAAATTATCACAGCCTAAAATTCTCTTCCTTCTCATCTCTGCCTCTTGGATTCCTTGGCTTTCTTCAAGTCTCAGCTAAAATCCCACTTTCTACAGGAAGTCTTTCCTGATTTCCTCTTAATGCTCATGCCTTCTCTCTGAGATTACTGCCAATGTATCCTTGTCTTTAGCTTGTTTGTTCATTGTTATTCGTGGGCTGTCTCACGGGTTAGACTGGCAAGTGAGGTGCTAATTGAATACTTGTTGACTTGACTTACTTTCCGTTCTATGCAATCCGACCAACCTGCTATTCCCTACCACCTTTCCTCTACTGTCTCAGATATTTTTCATTGCCTGTACCCCAGGCTTGGAATGTACTCCCTTCTCATTTCTGTCTCTTAATATGCAGAGAGATAGCCATCAGATTGGCTATGTGGAGTGAATGGAATTGAGGAATCAAAGATGATACTGAAGTTTTGAGGCTGGATGGCTGAGAGAATGGCAGTATTCTCAACAATAGTATGAAAGTTGGGAAGAACATAGGGGGTGGGGCAGAAGTTCTTTTTTTTTTAATGTGTTGGCACTTGAAAGGCCTATAAGTTATCTTGTTTGAGAAGTACAGAAGACAGATAATGATTTCAGACAATCTCAGGAGAGAGGTTAGAACTGAATAAAGTGTTCTGGAAATTATCTGCATGAAGACAATAATTGATCCAATAAGAGATGGTGAGGTCACTAAACGATATAGTGTAGATGCAGAGATTCTTAATCTAAGGTATGTGAACTTTAAAGCAGGTGATTACTGTTTCAATATGAATTGTTTCCTATGTAATACCATATATATTTTATTTTATCCATTCATCAACATTATTCTCATCTGATGTCGTAAGTTTCACCAGACTGATAAATGATTCGCTGACACCAAAATGGTTAAGAACTTCTGAAGAAGAATATAAAAGGGCCCAGGAGATAGTTTGGGAGTCATGCATGGTTAGGGAGCATGAGTTGAAGGAAGATGCAGCGAATGTAATTGTAAAGATGTTGGATAAGTAGGGTGAGAACCAAGAGAGATCAATGCCATAAAAACCTTGGGAGGAAAGAGCAGAAGAGAGAAGAGGATGATTAGCAATGCCAAAGGCTTCAGAGAAGTCAAGAATAATTAAGATCAACAAAACATCACTAGAAATGACAATGGGGAGTTCATTGATAGCTTTTGAGAGAGGAGATTAAGTTTAATGAGACACTGAAAAGCCCAATTTCAGAGTTTCGAATCAAGCGAGAGAAGTGATGTCATACTCATTGAGAAATGAACAAACATTTACTGGGGTTTGATGGTTAACTGGCCTTAGAATCTGGATTGATTCATAAATTTGAATAGTGTGAACCTCAAAGGAGAGATTCCTGAGTGAGGGTGCCACAGGGAGTATCTGCAAGTGACAAATGGAAGTGAAGAGCAATCTGACTCTACCAGCAGCAGTGATTGGGTGGGGTGGGGGGTAGAGTGGCTGTAAGTACAAGCAATACTAAATACTAGAATAAGTAAACTTAGGATCCACTGATATCAGGAGAGATACAGATCTCAGTGAGAAATGGAAGATGACACGAGTAAGGAAAATGGTGAGGGGCAGCTAGGTGGTGCAGTGGATAGAGCACTGGCCCTGAAGTCAGGAGAATCTGAGTTCAAATCTGACCTCAGACCAAACACTTTGACACTTACTAGCTGTGTGACCCCAGGCAAGTCACTTAACCCCAATTGCCTAAAAAAAATGGTGTAAGTTGAAAGAAAGTTGTTAATTATGGAGCAGGCATTCCAGAGAGCATAATGGAAGGGACAGATAGAATGAGAGTGGGATATTGGGTGGAGTGGGGGGAGTAAGGTTGAAGAGGATAAGAATAAGAGAGTGGGCAGTGAGGTACGGGCATGAGTTTGTATATTCTGTAGGATCAGTATTACTGGATTGATAAGAATATGAGGGTTGTCAATGTTATAACTATTGGATTGAGAATGTGTATTGGATTGAGAAATATGAATTTATACATAAGGGAATATGAAGAGCAACATTTTACAGTTATGTTCTTTCTCAAAATCTTTTAGTGTCATGAAGATGATTCTGGTTTCTTAAAACTCATTCTAGAGAAGGGAAAGAAGAGACAGGTGGTATAAGATGAAAAGACTCTTAGTGTAGGTTTTATCATGGGCTCTGTGAAGGCCAAGTTCTTTGAAATTTCACAGAAGCTCATTTACAGACTGTTGGCTAGGAAATGAATTTTTTTCCTTTATTTTCTTTATTTCCCTTTCATGAAGAGCAACTCCTCAAGCCATCTCCTGAGATATGGAGGTGGTTATCAGCTTTGGTAGTTTTCTAACAACCATGATGAAATAACAGGTCCTTGAAATTTTATAATATTTTAAAATCAAACATCTAGGCTTGATCATCATTTTCTAACAAAGGTTAAATTCCCCAAGCAGTATGACCTTCCCTGAGACTAATCATCTTTCCTTAACCCCAACCCGTTCATTTTTCAAGTAATTCTCAGGAGCAGCAAACATCAGTGCCTCAAGTCCAAATGAAATTTTAAAAAATCGGAAGAATTTCATATCCTTCCCTATGACAAAGGGACAAGAATTTCTTTTATCTGGAACACTCAAAACTATGTAGGATAGACATTGTTTCTATTTAATTGAGAATAAAATATTTTTCTTTAAATTATCCCATTGGAGGATATGCATACACACATATACATATATAAACACTTTGTTATGCCTAAATTAAATGTCTTAATAAGGGTGACTGGGTGGCCTGTTTTGGGAAGGATATTGATCTTTATCAAGAAGAAGATAACAACAGGTATGGAATGTTGCATATGTTGTCATACACAAACTATTTTGCTGTCTGTTTTCCTTTTTTATTATAAGAACACATGTGCTGGTGGCAGGAAAAGGAATCAAATGCAGAAAATAGCAGAAGAAGGTTTTATTTGGGGAAAAATAATAGAGTACTTTGAAGTAGGAAATTTCAGATTGAAACCCTACTGGTTCTTGCTGGTCTACTTGCACAAGGAGAGAACAAGAAGGAACAATGTTCCATCACTATATAGGATAGTGGAAATTTGGAGTAGGGGTTGGGGACTTAGGGATGTTTTAGTCTAGAGTCAGGACTTTACATGGAGAAACTGAGAACTAGAAAGATATCATGACTTGCCCAAAGTTATACACTTCAGTACCACTGCGGTGATTAGCATACAGCTCTCCTGACTCTCAGTTTCTTACTAATTCAGTAGGTCTCCCAGTCCACTATATTTCTATCCAAAATGAATGATAGAAATACTATCTGTTCTTTTTTTAAGCAAACACCAGAATAAATGAGAAATTATAAACATTTACTTTTGAAATCCCCAAATCTCCCATGATTCTAGGTCAATAAGTATACCTCATAAGATCCAGAGTCTTCAAACTTAGCAAGTCTGAATCAATGGACATTATGTGCAGCTGGAAAATTCTTCAAGTGAGGATCAAAGCTTCTTCAAGTTAGCAATAAAATTTGTTTCAATTCATTAAACCTTTATAAAGCAGCTATTATGTACATGGTCAGTGGCTAAACTATCCCCCAATGGCATTAGGTATTGATGCTTTTAAATAGAGTGGGAATAAGGAAATGAGGATATCATATTTGTAGGGTTGCTGATAGAATCCTTTCCAGTGGGAGGGAGAAGACTGAGTTCTATCCTTTCTAGCTTTTATAGAGCTTCATCATCTCTCAAATGATGGGACGGCACTAGATGAACTTAAATCTCCCTTTCATCTCTGGCATTCTGTTTTCTAATATCCCTGTATGTTCTGAAATTCTGTGTTTTAAGATCTCTTCCATATCTGAAATTCTACCCTATAGCTTCTGACATTCTGTGTTGCAAGATCTACTATTTACAAATATCTTATTAAATCCTCATATCAATTATCTCTATTTACACTTGAGGAAACTGAGGCAAAGATTAACTGTCTTGCCGAGGTAACACACTTAGTAAGTATCAGAGACTGCATTTGAACCCAGTATTTCCTGACTCCAAGTCCAATGGACTTCACCTACTTCATGACCAGCCTCCTCAGGTGTTTGGTAGATTTCAGTTCTTTTTTTTAAATGTATTTATTTTATTTTTAATTATGGAATAAAACAAATATTTCCATGTCATAGTATAATATAAAAGACTATTGCACATGAAACTGCAAATCTATTACATACAACTTGCTATTCTTTTTTAAATGTATAATAAAGTTATCAGGTACATTTCTTTTTTTTTTTTCTTTTTCTTCCCCCCCACCCTGAGATGACTGCTATGAGACACAACTAAGTTAGATATGTAAAATTATTCTATACATACTTCTATTTATCAATTCTTTCCATTGATGCAGATAGTGTCTTCCTTCTATGTCCTTTATAGTTAATTTAGGTATTTATAATAGTCAAAATGATTCATTTGCTCAAAGTTGTTCTTAAAACTATTGCTGTTACTGTATACAGTAATTTAGCTCCTTCTAGTTCTGACATTTTGCGTATTATGCCTCCTCTCAATTCTGACATTCTCTGTTGTATGGTCTTACTCATCTCTGTCATTCTATATTCCAAGGTCACTCTTCACTCTGACATGCTCAGTTGTCTTTCTTCCTTGCTGTTATTAATTCTCTGATTTAGCTGCTTTTGTCAGTCCTGATGGTGATGTTTCTTGCCTGCTCCCATCCAGGTGCTCTAATTTCTGCAGAATATTTGGGAAGTCAAACAGTTCTGTGATTAGCTTTTTATAGATTCATAGATCACTAGAGTTTCAAACAACCTGAAAGGTCATCCATTCCAACCTCTTCATTTAACAGAGAAAGAAAAAAGATTTGGGTATGTCAGATGACTTGACCGAGTTAACATAGCAGGTTAAAAAAAGAGACACCTATGTTTTAGGCTGTGATTCCTGATGCAATTAACTAATATAATTCCATTTCTTAAGTGCCAGCTAATTTCCTGATCTGTCATGTTATGTTCTGTGCCTATATTATTTATTTTTGGTGTTGAAGGGAGGATCCTGCCTGTTGAATCACTGGCCATAAGCTTGGTGATTTAAAGTTGGAAATGTCCTTGGGGGCCATCAATTGCAATCCACACATTTTGCATATGAGGAATGTGAGGCACCAAAAGGTTAGGTCACTTGCCCTGGGTCCTACAACTATTAAGTGTTGAAAGTGTGATTTGAATAAGTCTTCTTAATTCTACATTAACTACATCATGATGTCTTTGATACTGAGATCAAGACCTACTTTTCTTAGTATCTGTGAGGTCTTGGGCAAGTGACCTTCCCTCTCTGAGACCTTATCCCTTATTTTCCCTTTGTCTCAGAAATGACACTAGTCATTGTAGTCACTGTAATCAGTAATCATTGATCGTAATTAAAGCTCTATCAAGCTGCAAATCCTGTGTCCAGTGCTTTGCTCCATATTTATTTGCAATGTTGATTTTAGGGCCAGGATTAATGGCTAGAGTAGGGAAGTGAGGTGAATAGGTTAATACCCATGTACTCTGATTTTGGGACCTTCTCTGGGGAAACAGAAGACCGATGACTCCCTTCCTTCTTCAATATTTATAAAAATGCATGTACATACACACACACACACACACACACACATATATACATACACATACATATATATGTTATTTATCTCCAATTTATTAGATAGATTGATACATGTATAAATGTACATAAGTGTGTATTTGAATATGAACATTAATAAATATGCATATTAATATATGTGTCTATAGGAAATAATTAACAGAGGAAAAATGCTAGGATTAAGAGGGGTTGGGGAAACTTCCTATAGAAGGTTGAATCTTAGTAGGTATATAAAGAAAGCCAGGGAAGTCAGAAGTCATTGTGAAGGAGGGAACCTGTTCCAGGCATGGGGAGTAGTCAAAGAAAATTACCAGAGCCTAGACATATAGAGTATTGTTTATGGAATAACTAGGAGGCCAGTGTCACTGTACATTAACGTGTAAGAAAACTGGAAAGGTAGGAGGGGGGGAGTAGATTCTGAAGGGCTTTGAATAAATAGCACATTTTGTATTTGATCTCAGAGGCAATAAGAAATCACTAGAATTTGTAGACTGGAGATGGAGGGTTACATTATTGGGCATAGAATCTAGGTATTCTGAGATGCAAAATAAATCAACATATATTTATTAAGTAACTCCAAAGTGTTTAAACACATTGTTGTATTGGGGGATTCAAAGATAAAAATGAAACCATCCTTGCCCTCAAGGGGTTTTTAATCTGTCAGAAGAATCAATGTATACACATGCAAGGTTAGACAGATGATAGATATAGAAAGGAAATGTATATATTTTTCAGTAGTGCAGTGGGAGAAGATTCTAGAATTGTGCCTTTGCAAACAAATCAATGTGTGATATAAATGGCTTTCTCTTATTACATGTGGAGAGGCTGAATAAGGCCTTTTTAATTTTATTTCCTTCTCAAAACCTATTAAATCCTTTCTTTCCTTTTTCTCCAAATGAAATTCTGAGATATATCCTTGGGATTGCAGACAGATCAGTGGGAGTTACACATGGGGATGGAGGGTAGGAATTAGCCTTATATAGAATAGAAAGAACATTAGGATTGAAAGGTGTTACATAAATGGAAGATATTTTTATTACTTTTTTCACACTTGCAAAAAAAATCTGTTGAAAACTGACCATGCTATGTGCCTATAGATAGCAGGCTTTGCTATTCTAATGAATGTGATTCAGACTTGAGTGGGAGTGGAAATGAGGCCCTAAATCTGACACCTTCAGTAACTATTTATCACAGAACAATAAAATAATCCCCAAAGTCATTTTTTTGAATGCTTTCAGATTTTTTTCTAAATTTCACAACAACTTTTCTTAGTGAGTTCAAATGATTAACAAAAAAGAGGAATTCTCAATCCTATCAATTGACTTGGGACTATGGAGAAAAGGCGGAGTAGAGTTAAAGGGTTTTTGGTCAAATCCTGTGTGATGCTTGCTCCATCTGGGACTTTGGGAAAATCGTTTCACCTCTTGGGCTATAGTTGCTTCACCTAGACAGTGGGAGTGGGCATGTTGAGCTAGATTTTTCTGAAATCCCTTCCAACCTGAGATCTATAGTTCCATGGTCTTGCCCATCCTGGATATGATGCTACAGAACAGCCAGAGTTGAAATATTTTACCTGTTACAAGACATTAAAGAAACATTGAGTACCTATGTCATGGGAAGGGCTGCTCTGAGTTGTGCCAGAGAAATGCAATTATAAGTGAGGCACTGTCCTTCCTCTCACAGAGCTTGAATGTGGTAAGCTACACTAGCTGACAAACTTAGAGTTAGATTGCAAAGAAACTTAAGGATCATCCAGTCCAACCCTGATATTTTACCAATGGTGAAACTGAGGTCCACAGAATTAAAGTGATGAGGTCAAATGCATTTACTTTGAAAGTAGCAGAGGAAATATTGAAAATCAAATTCTTTGGCTCTGAGTTCAGTGCCATCTGCACTAGATCACTCAGGGAGCTGGATGTTATAGGTGAGATGGAATGGCCTTTAAAGGTGGATAGCTCCTCATTTCCCACCTGGCTCTGCTTATTTTGGACTTCTTTTATTTCTCACCATTTTGTATTATTCTTTTTCTATCACATCTAACTTTTCATGACCCCATTTGGGGTTTTCTTGGCAGAGATACTGGAGTGGTTTTCTATTTCCCTCTTTAGCTCATTTAACAGATGAGGAACTGAGGCAAATAATGTTAATTTACTTGCCCAGAGTAACATAGCTAGTATCTGAGGCCATATTTGAACTCATGAAGATGAGTCTTCCTGATTTGAAGCCTATCTGCCCTCCACCATGCCCCCAGTAAACTCATCATTACAAAATCTCATTATCTTCCAAGATTCAGTCAGCCTTGTTACTCATATTTCATCAGCGCCCTTTACCCCTCTGATTGGATGACAGACCCATAAATTCTGTTGAATTCAAAACATTCTTTGAGAAGGCCTGGAGATAAGATAAGGACATCTTCAATAGGGAACTTTTATCATAATTGTTTTCTTTTTCTATTTCAATGAATGCTAAAAGTTTAGGATTCTATAATATTCATCAAGGAATTTTTACACAAATCAATGTGCTGTAATAAATAAAGATGATTCCTTAGCTCCAGGAAGACCTGCATTCAAGTCTAGCCTTTGACTCCTACCGGCTTTTTGACCCAGAGCACCTTACTTAACCTCTGAGTGCTCTAGCTCTACCATGAAGAATTGCAGTCAGGTGTAAATATGCATTGGCAGATGGAGTTTCTTCACTCAGAAGTTCCTTTGTATTGTTGTTTGTCCTTCACTTTCAAAGAGAACCAATGACATCATAGGCTGGTGTTTTGACTTTCATTTGAATTGGATTTAAGTGAGGCAGAGTTGCACAAAGTCTTCAGCGTCATTCTCTCTTCCAGAGTCATTGAAATCCAGTGTGAAGACAAAAGTCAAGGGAACTAGTGATAACCCAGCATGCAGTGGATGACCTTGGCAGCTTCTTTGTCTTACCAGAATTCTGAGAAGGCCTTCCTTCACCATTTTGATGACTCAGAGCTACTGTCATTTCCCCTATTCTACTCAAGGCCTTTCCTAAGGCCCCAGTTTTTCTTGTTCCTTCCTCCTTGAAATTATGATTTTGTCATTCAGTTGTTTCAGTCATCTCCAGTTTTTTTATGCCCTCATATAGAGTTTTCTTGGGAGAGGTACTGCAGTGTTATGTGTTTTCTTCTCCAGCTCATTTTACAGATAAGGAAATTGAAGCAAACAGGGTGAAGTGATTCCCCAGGGTCACACAACTAGTAAGTGTCTGAGGCTGGATTTGACTTAGGTTTTCCTGACTCCAGTCTTGGTGCTCTATTGATATTACTTTGTATTCAAGGTAGCTAGGTGATGTCAGATCACCTGCTACTGGACTTGAAATCAGAAAGGCCAGAGTTCAAAAATCTCCTTCAAATTCTTTCTTGCTATGTGATGACAAGCAAATAACTTAACCTTTCTTTGCCTCAGTTTCCTCCCCTATAAAATAGGAGGGTGCTAAAAACATTATCCTCATCATTGGGTAGTTATGAAGATGAAATAAGATAGCATGCAGAAAGTGCTTGAATACTTGAAAACTTATGCAAATGCTGGCTAGTAACAATTATTGACTGTATCTTGCCGTACTTCTGGTATCTGCTTCTTGAGGACACGGATAATTTTGCATTTTTCCCCTCTTATATCCTTAATGCCTTCCACAGAGTAAGTGAATAATAAATGCTTGTTACTGAATCTGAAATTTTACACACAAATCACCCAGTGGAGAAATGAGAGCCAAAGTGATTCAAAGACATTGGCCATGCTCCACCTCTTCTCTGTCTCTGTCTCTCTCTATTTCTATCTCTCTCTGTCTCTCTCTCTTTCTGTTTTTATCTCTATCTCTGTGTCTCTGTCTCTCTCTATGTCTCTCTCTATCTCTCTGTCTCTCTCTTAGTCTCTGTCTCTCTCTGTCACTCTCTCTGTCTCTCTCTCTGTCTCACTCTGTCTCTCTCTCTCTGTCTCTGTCTTTCCCTCTGTCTCTGTCTGTCTCTGTCTCTGTCTGTCTCTGTCTTTCTCTCTGTGTCTCTCTGTCTCTCTCTCTGTCTGTGTCTCTCTCTCTCTCTCTGTGTGTCTCTGTGTTTGTGTCTGTCTCTCTGTCTGTCTCTCTCTCCCCTGTTTTATGCTGCTTGCCTTTTGTTTGCAAACAAAATTGGGAGGCCTCAGCCCTCTAGACTACTTGTATTCCTTGGCAGTGTTTGCCGTTAAGGTTTCAAACAGCTCGGGCTGCCTGTATCACAGCGGTGCCTAATGCATTGGTCTTCAGGCTCTAGCTGGGCCTGTCATCTCCCCCTTGCCTTTGTACTGGCATAATTCAAGGAGACAAGTATTACCTGAAGTGATGGGGCATGGGATGGCCCCCAAAGCAGGGAGTGCTGAAAGAGGAATCCAGCAAAGAATTTGACTGCTCTCATTTGGGGAGAAGGGATTAAATTCCCTTTGAGAGCCTAAAAAATGTAGAGTTTAAGAGGCAATCCGACAGAGAACAGTGAACATACAGTATTGATCTGAAGCCTAGTAGCCTAGTCAGAAGGAAATTGAAATCATTCCAAGGGAAGTGAAGCAAAGAACAGAGCTGAAGAAAGTCCTGGAGAGAACGTTTGACAGGAGATAAGTGCTACTTGAAGGTTCCATGTGGGGAAAGAGGGGATGATACCCTACTCTACCCAGAAGAGAATGGCCAACACGAGGGTAGTTCCCCTGATGGAGCTCTGGGCAGTGCTGCCCCCTAGAGGAGAGTTTAATAAATATGGTCATGTCGGCATAGAGGCATACTTTGTTACTCTCGTCATGATAACAGAGGGTGACGGTACCACCAGATTGAGCTTTATAGAGGGCACTACCAAGCCAAAAGGCCTTTGAGGACAGGCTGAGCAATGGGTTTGTTCAGCTTTCATCTCAGCACCAACCTAGCTGAAGTGGGAAAAAAAATGATTATCAGGCCTTGAGTGATGCAATTAGCCACTGCCTACAGAGAACACAAGAGCTGCACTCCACTCTGGGGTAGGGAAGTTGAATGGTTGGGCTTCTCAATCTGGACCATTTTCTTTTTAAAATATGCATTGTAATAAATGCATTTGATATAATCAGTTTCCTTTGTAATTCTATGCATTTTATTTTAAGCATTTCAAACGTTATTCTGAGAAGAGGTCCATAGGTTTCACCAGACAACTTGAGGAGTCTATGATACTCAACAATTGTTAAGGACTCCTACTTTAGATATACGATATTGATAATCCTTTGGAGTTTGTATAGTGCAGGGTTTCTTCCCCTTTCTTGTGTGTCTTGCACCCCTTTGGAAGTCTGGTGATACCTATGAAATCCTTCTCAGAAATGTGTTTTAAATACATCAGGTAAAATAAAATTATAGATGAAACCAAAAATATTGAAATGCAGTTATCAACTCTTTTTTAAACAGATATCAGGTTAAAACAAACAAACAAACAAGCTAGTATAGTGTTTTGGGGAGGGGAAAGGGAGAGATTGAAATGCTTTGTGCAGGACAAACCAAGTAGAACTTTTGGTAAGGTTCCCATTCATTGGTTTAAAAAAAAAACACAACTCTAGTTCCAAGTATATATCTCTGGTGTACTCCACTGAGATCAGCATTGACATCTAAATCTTAGTGACTGCTGTTGAGTCTGACAATCCAAATAAGTCTGACTAGATCTAATCGTAATTTCTTTTAGTCTAAAATCTCAGTGTTTTCAAAGTAAATGCTTTTTGAACATGTAGAAAAACTGCATCCTCAGAATTGCCCTGTTTTCTTCGTTTTGGGGAGCAGCTATACGGCACAGTGGATAGATTGCCAGGCTAGGAAGACCTGAGTTCACATCCAGAATCCGACATTTATTAGCTATGTGACCCTGAACAAGTTACTTAATCCTTTTGCCTCAGTTTCTTCATCTGTGAAATGAGCTGGAGAAGGAAATGGTAAACTCATTCCAGTATATTTACCAAGAAAACTCTGAATGGGGTTATGAAGAGTCAGACGTGACAAAACAAAACATTCATTTTTTTAACCCTGTAAAAAAGGAAATAACTTTAATCTGGAATAACATCTTAAAGCGACCATTTTTGCTATCACCACTGTTTCTTCTGTTATAGATATACCCAGAACATTTCTCCAATAATAATTGGAAGATTTCCTCCCTCACTTCCTTCTCCTTCCTAAGTTCACTGGCCTACAGTCTATAGGCACCAATTTCTTTCCTTTCTTTGAAAGATGGAGAAACCCTGGTACTTCTCCAGGACTGCGGCTCTTTCACCCATCTTAAAAATATTACAGGCTTCGGTAGTCCTCTCTTCTAGTTCTTTCAATGTCCAAGGACAAAGTTCTTTTTGACTAGATCAAATGCACACATCCATCTTGCTCTGTGACTTACTTTCAGTACTATGTCTCCTAGGTCACTTGGGGTTCTTTCTCCTCAGTTTCTAAATCTTTAAAATTCGCTTATTAGAATATATAATCTGAGGATCATAAATGTAGACCAAAAAGGGCCTTCAGAGAGCACATTCATTTTATCCATGCTGGAAGAAATGAGTACCTTGTTCCAAGTGACATAGTTAGTAAATGACAAGATTCAGATCAACAAGACATTTATTAAGCGCATACTCTGGGTGCAGATATCAACCTGAAACATGGAGATACAAAAAGAAAGGAAAAACAAAACAAAACAAAACAAAAAACAAAGAAACAAACTAGACCCTGTCCTCAAGGAGCTCCAGTCTAATGGGGGATATAATATGAAAAAATATGTAAGAGCTAAATATATCAGAATAAATTGGGCATAATCTCAGAGGGAAGATTATCAATTAATCATAACATAATTAAGAGTTACTTCCAGGTCTTCATCTATAAACTAATCTAGAATTTTCATTTGTGAAGACTAAAACAGTTTTCTCTATTTTAGGCAGCCAGAAGATGTAGTGGATAGAGAGGTAAATCTAGAGTCAGGAAGACCTGAGTTCAAGTACACCTCAGACACTAACTGTGTGACTCTGTGCAAGTCACTTAACCCTTGTTTGCCTCGGTTTCCTCATCAGTAAAATCTGGATAATAATAGTACCTACTTGCCAGGGTTCTTTTGAGAATCAAATGAAATAATAACTTTAAAGGCCTTGGCACATCATAAGCACTATACAAATGTTGGGCTTGGCACATAGCAAGCACTACATAAATGTTAGGTTTTATTATTGTTCTTGTTATCATTTCCTCTCCCACATCCCGGTATTCAAAAGTCCTTTTGTGGATGCTGGGGTCTCATTCCTTACACTGTCACATCATAAGTCAGCAGAATTCAGATGAACCAGGAAATTTCACTTAACAGAATTTGCTGACAGCTTCTTTGTTTTCTTTTATAAAACTCATTTTTTTGTATCCATTTCATCATTCTTTCTATTTTTTTTTTCCTTATTCCTTATTTCCTTATTCAAGAAAGTATAGCTCCTCTCACCTGACAGTCTGTACCTTTGCTAGGTCTGTGTCGAGGGCAATGTCCTCCAGATGACTTCTCTTAAATAATATTTTATTTGTCTTTGTACTAAACCTGAAACCTAGAGGGTATAAGAGATTATCATTTAATCAGAGAACTAGGCATCAGAGTTCACCTAACCTGAGCTAGACCTGACCAAGACCTTCCATGCCTTAACATGCTGTCTTGATGATTGGTTGTATCCCTTCCTCCCCTGGTGGCTACCCTTCTGCCAACAAGCCTATGTATTTTTGGGTAATCTGCCCTTGACACTGTAGATTACTGGGTTCATTGTTAAACTTTTTTCCAACTTAGTAGGTCTCTTATGGCATGTGCACTATTGCTATAAACTTGTATAACTCAGGGTTAACTTCCATGCCTAATGGGGATACCACTTTCTGATGGAAAACAAAAAAAAAATGGAACAGGTCTAAAAATCTTTGACACAATCACCAAATAGTGAGTGACAAGAAGACATTGAAACGAGGTGTCTTTGTGATGTTGCATGTATCATCTGATTTTGATTCATTCCACATACAATAAAGAAATCTAGTTCAACTCAATTCAATCTTTCAATTAAATTCAACCAACACTTATTAACAACTTAAAATTTGCAAAAAACAAGTGTCTAAGATTTTATGTTGTACAAGTACCGATCTGTCCTGACATAGGGAATTTCCTAAATGGGAATTCCAGTTATCAGTGAAATGACAGGGCTGTTACTTCCCCAAATAAATGAATGGCTGGATTAATTTATTAATAGATTAATCAATACACAAATGAAATCAAGATATTGTGTTTAGTGATTAGATATACGAGATAAAAATAAAAAAAAGCCGTTCCATGCCCTCAAGTTGCTATATTCCATGAGATACAAGCTGTACAAAAGACACATAAATTGATTTTGAAGTGAAGGACGCTGACAATTGTAAGCGTGTGCATGAGGGGGAAAGGCTAGCAAAGGTTCCACTTGGGATTTGGCCAGAAAGCTGAGCCTTGAAGGACCTTAGAGAGTTCAAAAATTGCAGGTTATGAGGGAGAACATTCCAAGCTTGGAACCAGTGTCTCCTTCACCTACCAGGGGTGGTAGGCTTGGCACATTGAAATTTTCCTCACCATCTGTTCTTTACAGACTGCAGTAGACCAAAGAATGATGTTGCATCAAACAAACTCAAGGAATTTTGAACCCACATCCTTTGCTTTAAAAAAATAATAACTTCATTCTATTTGTGTAGGAAAACAAAACAAAAACTTGTCAATACCTATGTTGGGCAGTTAGGTGTGCGGCAGATAGAGCACCAAACCTGGAGTCAAGAAGACCTGAGTTCAAGTTTGGCTTTGGCATTTGTTAGTTGGGTGACCCTGGGCAAGTCACTTCACTCCATTTGCTTCAGTTTCCTCATCTATAAAATGATATGGAAAAGGAAATGACAAACCACTCCAGTATCTTTGCCAAGAAAACTCCAAATGGGGTCACAGAGAGTTGGACAGGAATAAAATGACTGAGAAACAGCAACAATGTAGGTCATAAAGGTGTACAAAGCATTTTAATCTTTTTTTTTCTTTAACCTTCAATACCACCACCCCCCATCCCATGGAAAATACTCCAGTTATGACCCTCATTTTACAGATGAGGAAACTTGCTCCCAGAGAGGGTGAGTGGTTTGCCCATAGTCATACAGCTTACAGTGCAGCTAGTTATCACAGTGTATAGGATGTTCTGGGCCTGGAGTCAGGAAGACTCCTCTTCCTGAATTCAAATCTGGCCTCAGACTTTAGTCACTTCACTTTTTTTGCCTCAGTTTCCTCATCTGTAAAATGAAATAGAAAAGGTAATGGCAAAGCACTCCAGTATCTTTGCCAAGAAAACCCTAAACGGAATCACATAGAGTCAAACATAACTGAAAAGTGTCAAAAACATCTCTCATCTGTTTTCTTTTTCTGAAAATGCACAGCAGAAGCTAAACACAATGTCCCAGATATGGTCTGACTTGGGTGGGATATAAGAGGATTATTAATCTAATCCAATACTATATCTCTTAATGCAGCTGAAGATCTCATTAGCATTTTTTCTTTTGATAAAATTATACTCTTGACTCATATTAAATTTGCCATCCTTTGAAACTTCTCCCCCCTTCTTTGCTGTTTAACCTTGCCCTGACTCTCCAATCTTGTACCAATGAAATTATTATTTCCCTTAAAATTCAAGTGTAGAAGTTGTCATTTATTATGATTCAATTTTTATTAAATTGCTTCCACAATTCTAGCTCATTGGGATCTTATTTTGGATCATGACTCCATCACGTAATGTATCAACAATTCTCAGATTTTGGTTACTTATAGATTGGACAAGTTTGCATTTTAGGCCCTTATTTAAGTCTTTGATAAAATTATCAATGATTTAAATCATACCAATCACTTAGCATCTACCTCAATTGTGTTTAACTAACTACTCAGAATTACGGTTTGTACTGTGGAAAGAATAGCGCTCTCACAGGTGCTTGTACAACTCTAGCCCTTAATTAGCTAGGAGACCTTTACTAAGGCATTTAGTCTCTCTATCCCTGTTTGCTCCTGGCTTCATGTGAGGCCATTAGGAGATGATTGCATTACTCTCACCCACGGCTCCAAGAAGCGGTAGCTCTGTGGCCGCCACCCCTGGGTAAACTCTCAGCAGACAGGCTAGACCAAGTTGAGGGTAACTGACAGACCTCAAACCTCATTGGTGAGTTAAGGGGGTATCTATCCAAAGCATGTGAAGACTTTCCTGGGCTGAATGGTCCGATGAGAACTATTTGTTCCAATGCCCATGGAGGCAACTGAAGTAGGTGCTGTGGAACACTCAGAACTTGGTCAGACATCAAAGATGCCCACATGATCCAGTGCATCCTAGCCCATTACCACTTTCCTGACTTGTCTTGTCCCTGGACTTCAATGATTCTGGAAGAGAGAGTGAGGCTATGACTTTGAACAACTCTGCCTCACTTAAATCTGATTCATGTGCAAGTGAAGACATTACCTTGGATATCACTGGTCCTCCTTGAAAACCAAGAGAAAACAACAACAACAATCATATCAAAACACAAGCCTGTGAGTCAGGAGTTCCATTGTGTCAAGTACTGGCTCCACAATTTAGTAACTGTGAAGCCTTGGGCAATCTCCATAAGTCATAGGGCCTTAGTCACCCATAGGTAAAATGAGTTGCTTGAATATTCTGACCTCTAAGACCTTTTCCACCTTTACATAAGTTTACAATATTTGTCCTTGATTCTAAGATTTGAAATTGTTTTGAAAAATGTAAAGGATGGGGATTAGACCTGTGATTTCATTCCTATAAAGAACTCTGAGTCAAAGAAATAGCTTCTCCCAAGGGAGGGCAACACTTTTATCTGCTGTTGTTACTGTTATTGTTGTCCTTTTTTTTGTTGTTGTTGTTTTTGTTTTTGTTTTCAAAGAGGACCAATGACATCACTGGAGAGGTCTTGATGAGCTTAAATTGGATTTAAGGGAGACAGAGTTCTACAAAGTCATCAGCCTTACTCTTTCTTCCAGAGTCACTCCCATCCAGTGGCAGGAAAAAGTCAAGATGACTGGCAATTGCCAGGGATGTAGTGACATCTTTGATGTTTGATGAAGCTCTAAGCACTCCACTGCATCTGCTTCAGTCACTTTCATGGCCATTGGAACAAACTGTTCTCATACACCCATTCTTCTGGGGAAAGTCTTCACATGCTTGGGGCAGACATCTCCCTAACTCACTGACAGGTTTGAGGTTTGTCTTTGTTTAGTCTGTGTGCTGAGGCAGTTTGCCAGGGCATGACCACTACACATGCTGCAGCTTCTTGGAGCCACTGGTGAGAGTTGGGTGAATGAGATGGATGCCAAAAGAGGGTGAATAGCCCTGAAAAGGGCTTGGAAAGTCCTCTCACCAGAGGTGCTAGTCCTCCCGAACAGCACACACATTCCATCAATAACTCAGTATCTTATATTTGCCTAGGTTGAGAGGTCAAATAACTTGCCCAGGGTCACACAGGTATTTGATAGAGGTGAGACTTGAACTGCAGTCTTTCTTTAGAAGAAGGCTGTTACCATGCTGGCCATCATGAAAAATTCAATATACAAATGTAGGTTCTTGTCAAGACCATTAGTAATAAACTTGACTTTTTTTTTTTTTTGGAATGATAAGTGTCTTCTACTCTTCATTTATATTTTATTCCTGGTGCTTACTTAAGGCCAAGGAAAGTGTTGGGCAACTCACATGCCCTAGTTAAGAAGATGAAAAGAATGGGCTACAATTTCCTTCCCAGGATGTCAACTGTGTGTTTCTTGAAACAAGGAGGGTGAATAGAAAACACTGTGGTAATAAGCTTCAGAAGATGTCAGCATTAGCAGATCAGGGTAGGTTTGTCATAACAGTGTCCCACCTGGTGCTGTTCACTCAATAAAGCAGGGAATTTATTTCATAACCGAAGGCAGCAAACCATCATTTCAGCCATGGAAATCAGCAATACATAAGGAGCTCGACTTGCAAATGGATGAGTTTCGATCTCTAGGGACAAATGAAACCAATTCATAGTGGATATTGACAGAGTGAAGAATTCTGGCACAAAATGCCAAACTCTTTTCTTTAGACTTATATTATAAGGACTGTCTGTGGGTATGTGAGATAGAGGGAGACTCGGGATACACACATATAATATACATACATATATGCATGTATGTACACATGTGTGGGTGGGTTTTTTTTTCTTTTTCTTTCAAGAAAGGCTTGCATGATAATTGCTAAGACTGTTTTGTTTGTCACAGAAGAGGTAATTCTGGAGACTTATATGACTTGTGTGTTCTATGTCTTTTCTTTTGCATTAAACTGGCATCAGACCAAAACCTATAAATCTTTAATAGCTACAACCATAACTGCCTCTTAAGAAGAAATTGTTCCCATTTCAGATATTTTCAATCCCAAGGGGAAATTGATCTCAGTGGGAAAGAGGTGGAGTTGGAGGAGTGAAGGAGAACAGGAGATAGGGCATTTCAAATTTAGATATTTATTTCCCCCTAGACAAGGAGCATAAATATCATTCTCACTTATTTCAACAGTAATTTTAACAAGCTTCCATGCTGTCCTTTTTCAGAACTTATGATAGATCCACCACCTCATTGATCAGGGTATTCCCTCCAGTGATGGAGATGAAAACTCACTCCTCCTTATCATTTTCTTGCAACTCTTATCTTTGTCTTCCCTTAAACCTTCCTTCAATTAAAGTTCTTCCCTTCCTTCACTTTTGGCTTCTAACATATTTGCATTTACTTTGTATATGTTTTATATCCCAGAGACAGGATAGTATACTGTATAGAGCACTGTCTTTGAAATGAGGAAGAACCACTTCCATAAATATTAGCAGTGCCCCCAGGGGCAAGTAGCTAAACCTCTTTATTTATAGGCACCTCTTTAAAACTCTTAAGTTACAGAGAGCTTATAATCACCATTAGTAGATTTCTTTATTCATTTCTTCTTTATGCAGATTAAGTCATTCTTTTTACTTCTTCTCTTCCTCCCTCCCTCCCTCCCTTCCTTCTTTCCTTTCAGAAGGGACTATTTTAATAATGGGAAAATAGAATTAGAGTTTGAAGGGAACTAAGAAAGCATTGTGTCTAACCTCTTCCTTTTACAAATGATGAAAATGAGGTATAGAACAATTCAGTGCATTGCCCAGAATCACATAGTTCTAAGACAAGATTAGAATCAAAGCTTTCTTGACTATCCATTATCCTATACTATCCATTGTCTCACATTGTTCACTGTCTCTTTTGCTTTATTCTAGAGTACCTAAACAGTGTCTGGAGGCCTTCTCTCTCTCTCTCTCTCTCTCTCTCTCTCTCTCTTTCATAGTCATTTTACATATATATATATATACACATACATATATGCAAATGTACTCTGTGTGTGTGTATGTAACTTGCCGGTCATAGAATTATATATTTTATATGAAATATATGCCTACTAGATCATTAACTTCTTAAAAATAATTTTTATTGATACATTTTATCATTATATCTCCTATATTTCCTCCTACAAAAGTGCCTCCATGCTTAGGAAGTTTTCTTGTATGACAAGGAAAACAAGATTAAATAGGGAAGATAAAGAACATGTAAAAATATATCGAAACCAATGATCAAATTTGGGAGAAATGATATTATAAGCATTGTTATATTCCTATCCACCCTAAAGAAATGAAGGTAGGTTTTTTTTCCCTTAATTCTAATTTATTTTATGGAACTTGTTTTAGATAGATAGATAGATAGATAGATAGATAGATAGATAGATAGATAG
>NW_020954615.1:9408298-9419088 GCF_900497805.2 Vombatus ursinus | reverse complement strand
TAGATAGATAGATAGATAGATAGATAGATAGATAGATAGATAGATAGATTGCGATATATTGATATGAATATATTTTGTCACCTTATCACTTCTTATAAACAAGTTATTTCTGTAACTAAATTGATTTGATATTTCATCTATGAGACTGTTATCTTCACTGGTGAATCTGCATCTCTCACTTATACCCTTCTGTAAATCACACATTGTTGTGAGAATAATCATTCCCCTATGTACCCCTGTTATTTTTCTCTCTCATGAGAGATATCCACTAATTTAATTCTTCACACATAAGGGTGTTCCATAATTCACAGTCGTAAAGCATCATGGAAGAATTCTGCTCTTAACAAAATGTGCCTTCATTTGAGGGTATGGCTTAGGCTCATTAAAAAGTATTACATAATTTCCCAAATGCTATCTATTCCACTAAATAATGATGATGATTATGTTATCATAGTGGTCACTACATTCTAATAGCTCATTAAGGTTTTTGAAGAGATTTACACATATCATCTCTTTTTATCTTGGCCAATTTCCTCCCTGTCCTTCTATAGTTCTTACAATGGATTTATGCGTGGGATATCATCATCGAATTCATCACTCAGTGAAGGAAACTCCTTCTCATAAGGGAAATTAGGAAAAAAATAAATGTTAATATAGCACCAAATGTGTGGTAGGCACTATTCTAAGCATTTTTACAAATATTATTAACTCATTTGATACTTACAACAACCTGGGAGGTAGGTGTTATTACTCTCCCCAGTTACAGTGAACAAAACTGGGGCAAACTTGCCCAGAGTTACATAGTAAGTGTCTGAGATTGGATTTAGACTCATGTCTTCCTGACTCTAGGCCCTCTATCCATTGTACCACCAACTGCCTCAGAATAGCCACTGTTATTGATGAGGATGATGAGGAGGAGGAGGAGGACCATAGTATTATTATGATAATAACTAGCATCTATATAGCACTTTTTATGTACCTGACACTGTATTAAATACTTTATAATTATTATCTAATTTGATCCTCTCAAAAACCCTTGTGAGTTAGTTGCTATTATTATAAGCTTATGGTCTTAGCATGTTGTTTAGGGCCAGTGAGAGTCTAATGGTCTTGGCTAGTGTCACGTAAGTGTTAAGTATTAGAGTGAAGACTTAAACCTAGGCTTTCCTAGTTCCAGTATTACCCCTCTATCTACAAGGATGCCACTCACTTACATGATATAATAATAAGCACAGATCATTCACCCCTGAGGCATTAGCTTGAGAATAAAAGTCATGAGTCCAGAGATTGCCATCTTTCTTTGAGAAAAAATGACTATAAAGTCTGGGACCATAGTAGGAAAGAGCAAGTTTTTCAGTAGAGGGTCATAAGAGCAAACCAAGAGAATTTCAAGACTATGTGACTAGAAGATATCCCATAGTCTTTCTTGTGAACACAAGTCTTCAGATGCAGAAGGAACTAGATTATTAATGATACAGTATGAGGCCTAACCTGGCCATACCACAGGATTTCTCTTGAAGTTCAGAGGAAAATTTTTTGGAATAGGAAGACTGATGCTCACTTAATTCAATATTTTCTCCCTACTTTGCATCATTAAATATAATATCTTTTCACAAGCTCATTATATTCTAAATTAACTCATGCTTGTCTGTATTCATGTCATTGAACCTACTAGATATCAGCATCTTAAAAATAGATTTTATTGATATTTTGTTTTTACATTTCTACATTTCCCCCTGCAACCTTTATTCCACCCAAAGGAAGTTGTCCTGTATAATGACTTTTTTTTTAAATACAGAAGATGGGGAATATGCAGAAAATATGAAAAAATGATGAAATTTGGGGAAATGGTTTTATAAGGGTTATTCCAAACCCGTATGCCCTGATTTCTACAATGGAATGAAGGGAGTATCATTCATTTCTTCATTTGTTTGTTTGTTTGTTTGTTTATTAGAACTGATCTATCTCTTTCCTTAGTATTCGGTTTGGTTTTGGTTTTGGTTTTTATAGTTGTTGTTCTTTCCATTTTCCTTGTTATAGTCATTGTGTAAATTATTTTCCTGGCTTGGTTTACTTCAATTTATATAAATATATCAATATAAATCCTTTCATTAACTTCTGCATTAATCATGCTTGTCATTTCTTATAGCACAGTAGTGTAACATTACTTTCATATACTTAAATCTGTTTAGTTATTCCTCAATCAATGGACATCTATTTTATTTCTGTCTCTTTGCTTCCACAAACAAACAAACAAACAAACAAATAAACAAACAAAAGAATATGCTGCTGTGAATATTTTGGCATATACAGACACCTGTTTATTTTTTGTCAGTGATATCCTTGGTATGTATACTTGGCTATGGGAATCTATGTCTAAGGGTATGGAAATTTATTCAACTTAATTGTATAATACCAAGTTGCTTCCCAGAATTTTTGTATCAAATTTCAGCCTCACAAGCAATTCTTTTTTTTTTTGGCAAACAGTATTTTATTTTATTTTTTTTACAAATACACATAAAGATAGTTTTCAACATTCATTATTGTAAGATTTTGAATTCCGAATTATTTTCTGCCTCCCTCCCTCCCATCCCCCTCATTAAGATGTCAGTCTGATATAGATTATGCATGTGCAATCATGTAAGCATATTTCCATTTTAGTCATGTTGTGAAAGAAGCAACAAAAGAGAAAAGCCATGCTCACATGCACGCACACGCACACACACACACACACACACAAGTGAAAATAGTATACTTGGATCTGCATTCAGACTCCATAGTTCTTCCTCTGGATGTGGATAGCATTTTCCATTACGAGTCTTTTGGGATTGTCTTGGATCATTGTATTGCTGGGAAGAGCTAAGTCAATCATAGTTGATCATCACACAATGTTGCTGTTACTGTGTACAATGTTCCCCTGGTTCCACTCACTTCACTCAGCATCAATTCATGTAATTCTTTCCAGGTTTTCCTGGAAAACATGCTCATTATTTCTTATAGCACAATTGTATTCCATTACATTGATATACCACAACTTGTTCAGCTATTCCCCAATTGATGGGCATCCCCTCGATTTCCAATTTTTGGTCACCACAAAAGAGCTGCTATACATATTTTTATACATATAGGTATTTTCCCCTTTTCATAATCTTTTTATGGTATCGCTGGATCACACGGTGTATATATTCTGATTGCCCTTTGGGCATAGCTCCAAATTGCTCTCCAGAATGGTTGGATCAGTTCACAACTCCAGCAACAATGCATTACCACCCCGATTTTCCTACACTGTCTCCAACATTTATCATTTTTCTTTTCTATTATCTTAACTAACCCAATAGATGCAAGGTGATATGTCTTAAAGGTTTTAATTTGCATTTCTCTAATCAATAGTGATTTAGAGCATTTTTTCATATGACTCTAGATAGTTTTAATTTTTTCATCTGAAAACTGCCTCTTCATATCCTTTGACCATTTCTCAACTGGGGCATGACTTGTATTCTTATAAATTTGACTCAGTTCTCTATATATTTGTGAAATGAGGCCTTTATCAGAAACACTTACTAAAAAAAGTTTGCCATTTTCTGCTTTCCTTCTAATCTTGGTTGTGTTGACAAGCAATTCGTCATTGTTCTGTCTTACTACAATCACTTCAACATGGGCTACTTCTATGTTTTGTTATATTTGCCAATTTGTTGAATATGAGATGCAACCTCACATCAATGTTTTGAATTGCATTTCCCCTACTATTCTTATTTGGTACATTCTTTTCACATGATTTCTTATATTTTTCCATTGTTCTCTCAAAAAACAAATTCTCATCCTTTAACAAAACACCCTATTTGTTTCTGATAGCTGCCTCTTTGTCAGAGATATTTGATATATTTGGTACAGATATATCGATGATCTCCCCACATTTTCAGTCTTCTCACCCCTTACCAACCCTACCCGAGTAGCCTTTGACACAATGACACTGGTCTTGCTGTTTCTCACACATGACACTCCATTTCCTGACTCCATGCTTTTTCATTGGCTGTTTCCCAGGCTTACAATGTTCCCCCTGTTGATCGTTGTTTCCTGTCTCCCTTGGATTTCATTAACTCTCAGCTAATATCTCACATTCCACAAGGAGCCTTTTCCTATTCTTACTGATTTCCCTCTTAGATTATCTCTAAATTATCCTGAATATATCTTGGTTGTCCTTAGTTTTTTTTTGTTTTTTTTGTTTTTGCATTTCCTCTCCCCTGTTACATTGTGAACCACTGGAGAATAAGCATTGTTAATTTATTGTTTGTGCAGATGGTTTCCAATTTTACATCATGAAAATCAACTCCGTAATCTTTCATAATTGCCTCTATTTCCCTATCCCTTTTTGGAACTCATTCATTAAATGTAACTGTGAAAGTTCTAAGTTGGGCTTCTCTTCTAATAATTTATTTTTGTTGTAATATTTGATATTCTGGTCTAGTCTGTCAGTCAATAAAGATTTAATAAGTACCCTGTATTCATTTTGAATTTATAGTAGAATATAGTGAAAGTGCTGGCTTAATTTCTTTCAAACTGTTTTCACTTTTCATAGGAATTCTTTTCAAGCAAAAAACTTATTCCTACATAATGGGTTTTTAGTTTTATCAAACAATGAATTGCTATATTTATTTTTTTATGATTGTCCTTGTCTATTTCATTGATCTACTATTTTTTTTCTATTTTTTAAACTATGCTATATGGTGTTAATGATTTTTGTTTTAAACTATAGTTCGAGGTCTGAAGTGTGATTCTCCCAACATTCTGGTATTTTTTTCTTTTAGTATTTTCTTTTATATACACACATTGTCTTTCTTCTATTGATTTTAAAAAAATTATTTCATGTGAACCACTGCTGTGAGTTTTATTGATACAGAACTTAATATGTCTTTTTAATTTGTTAGCATTGTCATTTTTATTATTTTGACATGGCCTAGCCATGGGCAATGAATCTTTCAACTATCTATATCATTATTTATTTTTAAAAGTAGTGTTTTATACAGTTTATATAGTTATTGAACACATTTTGGTTGACTACCAAATATTTTATTCGTTTTGTAGGTGTTTTTGATGGGCTTCCTTTTCTATCATTGCATCCTCAATTTTGTTGTTATTATACATAAATCCTGTTGAATTTTGAGGATTTATTTTGTAGCCTGCAGCTTCATTAAACTTGTCTCAATTTTTTTTGTATTCTTTAGAATTTTCTATGTAAGCTATTACAACAACAGATAAGGATAATCTTTCTTTTCTTTGCCTATATTTGTGTCTTTTATTGTCTTTCTCTTGTGTTATTGTTATTGCTAGCATTTTTGAACTATATATAAAACAATAGAAAGAGATTAGTAAGCCTTCCATTATGTTTTTTTTTTTGGAGAATACCTGTACTGTTTCCCTGTTGGATATGAAGTTCACTTTTTGAGGGTAAGGACTCTGTATCAATTCATTTTCTATTTCTATTGCCCTATCTTAGTCTTAATTTCTGCTCACAGTAAACAAAAAAATAAATAATCACTGAGGTACATATATTCATGAAGAGCATTTGAAACTTGTAATCAAGTAGATCTGAGTTCAAATCCTGACAGAGATACTCACTGAGTATGAACAGAGTTAAATCACATAATTGATCTCAACCCCAATTTTCTCATCTGTCGAATAATGATCATAACAGCATTTAGCTCATAGGATTGTTACAAGGATCAAATGTGAAAATATAAGTAATTTTTTTTAAATTTAAAGTTCAACATGTTTTATATGTGTGTGTATGTGTCATATATATGTGTGTGTAATATATATATATACATATATATAAATATGCATATATACACATAGTTATTAATGTGAATGTTTCTTGAACTATAGGGAAGAATGGAAACCGTCATTATATACATGAGCTATTATTCAATGTAGCATAGTAAACAGAGTGTGGGGCTTGGAGTCAAGAAAGCCTGTGTTCATAATTCACCTAAGACATTGACTGTGTAACCTTAGTCAAGGCACTTGATCTTTCTGAGACTTGTTTCCTGGATCTTCACATGCAACTATTTTCAGACCATAGGAAGGAAATTCACAGCTTTTCCACATTTACCTAAGCTATGAAGGAAATAATAGTGTGTGTGTAGTGTGTGTGTGTGTGTGTGTGTGTGTAGTGTGTGTGTGTGTGTGTGTGTGTGTGTGTATTAGAGGAGGAAATTAGGAATGGAGAATCAAGAACAAAAACTGAAATGTAATTTGTCTTCTCTCAGTAAAATATAATAGCCTCAGAACCACATTCCTGGGTAGTTGATGATAAGAAGAAGGACATTTTCATTCAAGATTATTCTGAAACCTAGAATCCCATGGACTAGAAAGGCTCAGTTTATAGAAGATAAAATGTTAGAGCTCAAAGGCATTTTAGGAAATAACAACAATCAGGATGATGACGATAATGACAAATAACAAAAACTCCCATCTGTACAGGCCTTTAACAGGCTGACTATATTTCAAAGTTGGAAAATACTGCAGTAGTCATGCTGGGCCAACCTATAGCAGAATCATAATTCCCTTCAGAGTGTACCTTCTAAGTTATCATCTAGGCTTTGATTTGATATCCATAAGCTCATGAGGTTCTCGATTCTATTTAGGGATAGCTATAAATCTGAAGAACCTTTCAAACGTAAAACTCCTTATTTGTGACTTCCCCCTCCTTACTTTCTAGTTCTACTTTATAGGCCAAGAAAAACAAGTCTAATATTTCTTATACATAGCACAATTTAACACACACCCTCCACCTCCACTCTCGTTTCTTCCACAAACTAAACATACTAATTTCCTTCTCTCAATATGAATTGTGCTGTGAATTTAGGTATTTTTTCATTAGGTCGCCCTCTTCAAGGTTATCTCCATGTTAATAATGTTTCCTAAAATATAAATTTATGATAATTTAAGATGTCAGAGCTGACAGGGACATGAGACTAAATAAAGACGACGATCACAGTGAGGATGTTGATAACGCTATGACATCTACCACCCAAACATAGAATGTTAAATCTGAAAGTCACTTCAGAGTGCCATGATGATGATGAGGAGGAGGAGGCTTTAAGGTTTTCAAAGAGCACACGGAGTCCAAAACCTAGACTAGAATACACAGCATTAATCATAGAAATGCCCCAATCCCAGCATTTCACTTCACAGAGAAAGAGACTGAGGTTTAGATCAATGAAGTTGCTCAATGTTGCATAATGAGTTCATTGAAGAGTCACAGTTATGCTCAGGAATTCCCAATGCCCAGTCCACAACTTCTTGATTCATATTCTGGATGGGCTTGCATCCCTACTATGAAGGTCAAATGTTTTCCGTTATTCTTTACATCCTTAAGTGACTGGCTTGTATTCAATGCAAACTCAATTGGGAAGGCACAAAGAGATACCCAGACACAAAACCCCAAATGCTATTTACTGCAAATGTTGAGCCATTTCAGGACATTAGCTCCAGATCTAATATAGGTAAAGTGGTTATTAAGCTTTTCAGCCTGAATGGTATCATTTTTTTATTGCACTTGGAAAGAAAAATTGTTGTGGCTCCCACTCAAAATCATAAAACCAGAGAAGCTCACAAAAGGTGCTGGGAGACTGGAGCTCCATTATAATTTCAGATTTGGTGTTTCCTGCCCTATAAATCACCTGGAATTTACTGCTGCACCTGCAGACCAAAGCCCCATGCTGAGCTCTTAGATAAATTGTGCTGTTTGCCACGCCTCTTTCATCTGTGCATGTAGCAGCATGGAGCCAGTGTCTCTGGATGGACTCGGGAACAACTTAAGCTGGCTTCTTCCATGTGGCTTAAAGCCAATGAAGTGTGCGTTTTAAGAGAAGCCAGGAATGAGAGCTGGGGTTGAGGTGAAGGTGGCTACAAAGAAGAGCTTATGCCTAAGAGAGCCCTGTGATAAGGGCTCATGGTGGGACGTGTTGGGGTGAGGGGTGTTGATTCATTCCAGATCCAATTGCATGTGTGTGAGGGTGTCAAAGGCTAAATTCTCTAGAGGGAGGTGCATAGAACACTGGCTTTAAAGATAAACAACGTAGATTCAAATGCCATACACCCCATTCCATGACTTTCTGCTTGTGTTATTTTAGGCAAATAAGAAAACACTTTTCCTCCCCCCAGGCTTTACTTTGCTCATCTGTAAGATGGGAGAGTTAGATTAGATCACTGTGAGGCTCCTGTCAGTCTTAGTTTTATGAAAATATGAAGAACTGTCAGGCACCAGATACAGTCTATGCAAAGTCAAGAGTAATCAACACTGTTTGGTAGTAAGACCAATTGAAGAAAGTGATTGATCAGCATTCATTAATGAAAATTTTGGTTTTGAGAGTTTGTTTCTTTAACAACAAAAGAAAAGCTTTAATTTGATAATGGGAACAGAGAAGCTTGATTCTGTTTGTAATAGATCCTTTTCTACTCTAAATCTAAGATCACAATATTTCTGTATGATAAAGATATAATCCTTTGAAGGTACTCAACATGAGATATGTAAACTTGTCATCTATATGCATGTATAGTGTGTGTATGTACATGTGTGTATGGGTATGTGTATACATACATACATGTGTATGTATACACATATGTATATATAAAATTATATTTAGCATAACATTTTTCCATTGTAAACTTATGCTTTAAAAAAATGAATCGGAGAAGTAGTTCATAGGTTTCACCAGGCTACCCCAAAGATTTAATCCTCAATCTCAGTGGTTTTCAAATGAATCATTTTTTAGAATTTTTCTAGGTGTCCACATTTTGGGATATTACACTATTGCAAATATATAAATAATTTTATTATTTATATTTATATACACAAATATATTTTATATAGAATATTAAAAGTATTTGCAAAATAAACAGAGCTTATTTATTACACATAAGGTAATCTCAAAACAAATCACACTTTGAACACACACACACATACACTCAACAAAATGGGCTCTTCTCAACGGACATTGTTTTTGCATATGAATCTCCTTACTTTCCCATAGTATTGCCAACTCAGAGGTCCAATGAGTTGACATTTGCCATGGCAAAAATTATGGCGAGTGTGTTTGTATGTATGTATACATATATATGTGTGTGTATATATGTATATATGTATATATGTGTATATATATATACACAATACACAATACACACATATTGCATCAACTGTTAAATATAATAATTCAACATTTGCAAAGCTTATTTATTATACATTTGTGGTCATTGGCATAATAGATAAAGGTATGGTTTCAGAAGGAGAGAGAACAGTTACTTTGTCAATCAACAAGCATTGATTAAACACATATAATGTGGCAGACAGCCTGCTATATCTGGATTCAAGTTTTGCCTCTGAAACACACTGGCTCTGTGAACTTGAGTAAATCACTCACACTCTCAGTACTTAAGAGTTATTGTTATCTGCATTTGTAGGACTTTAGAGATCTGAAGTCCCATATACATATAAAATGGACTGGTTAAAACTGATTTGATCTGGTTTAAAAAAATCCTTAAACCATTTATCTATAAGGTCTTCTAATTCCTTTTACTGATAACTAAACTGTTTAGCAGTAATGTGAGTCATCTACACATGACAATCACTCGTGTCTTCCTTATTCATATGGTAAGAAGAGATGAGCGCTCTAACTGCCGACTATATAGGTAAGATGTCTCATTAATAATTCTATTTTAGAAGAAATTCAATTGATCAAGTTTCTGTGCATTTATCATATACCCATCATTGCGATCATACAAAGAAGTCGTGGGACCTGACTATGAGATATTTTCAAACTACTTGAGGAAACCAGAAACACACCCCTTGAACCCCACCCCCTCACAAATACACATTCCTAGCTGCTGTTTTTGTTGTTTGTCATTTTGAGTCATGCCCAACTCCTCATACCGCCTTTTGTGGGTTTTTTTTGTTTGTTTTTTCCAAAGATACTGAAGTAGTTTGCCATTTCCTTCTACAACTCATTTTATAGATGATGAAACTGAGGCAAAAAAAAAAAGAGTAAGTGACTCCAGATGTCACACAGTTAGTAAGTGTCTGAGGCCGGATTTTAATTCAGTTCTCCCTGGCTCCAGGTCCAGCATTCTATCCACTACACCACCTGACTGCCCAACACATTTCCATATACACAGAGGAAAATGCATCTTTTGGACTTCTCTGGCAGCACTGTCAATTGTTAGGAAGGGGTTTCGATTGGGGAGGAATAGAGATAGCAAAGTATTTTTTTTGTCTTCATACTTTCTTATCTAAAGCAGTACTTGCTAATGATGGCTGATCAGCATGGACTGTTACTTGTAACTAGATATAATAAAAAGTCACCTTCCAAGGAGTTATAATTAGCAATACATATATTTTATGAAGCTTTCTTTCCTATCATTATCCTTAGATATGTGTAGAGTTAATTCTGCACCGTTTGTTCTGGGGAACTATGCTTTTTATATGATTTCTCTCCATCCAGCTGGGAAATGTTTCAGGGCTGTGCTCTCAACTCCCATAAACTCTAATCCAACAAGCCTGCCTTCATTGTACAAACACATTCATTGCATTATGGCATAAAGGAATTATTGCACTTTTCCGTGACTATGAGGTCATGGTGTCCCTGTCAAAACCATTCTTGCACTTGATCAACACTTGCAATCACCAGTCTTGGACAAAACACTGGAAACAATGAAGAAAATCTCTTTCTCTAAAAGTCATTCCTTTGCCACATGCAACTAGCCTTCATTGTGGCTCCTGTTTTTCTGCTCTG
>NW_020954615.1:9384162-9408288 GCF_900497805.2 Vombatus ursinus | reverse complement strand
TGCCACATGCAACTAGCCTTCATTGTGGCTCCTGTTTTTCTGCTCTGCTGAGTTACCTAGTTCGGACCTGAGCTTGGAGAAAGCCAGCAAAAACCTCCTTTCATCATTCTGTTATACAAAAACATTTTTTTCTTCTATGGGCAGAGCACAAGATAGAGACAATGTAACACAAAAGGTAACTAGGAGAGGAAGGTATTAGTATAAGGTGTGTGTTGGGGAACAAAATTGGGAAAGCTTCTCTCAGTAGATATAACTTCAGCAGCCTTGGAGGAAGTCACTGAAACCAGGAGATAGAGGAGACACATGGCGGGTGGTGGGGTTATGTAAACAAGATGGGAAATGGGCAATCAGGATGGCTATCCCAAAGCATGAGATGTAGGAAGAGTAGCTGTATGCTCCAGAGGACAGCGGAATAGCAGAGACAACAGCAATAACAACAAAACAAAGACACCCAGATATTATTCCAAGTGTGGAAATTCGAGGGATGATCTTGAGTGGGATAGTTTCACAAGAAGCAAGAGTTAGGAGAACCATGTGGCAAGAGAGATGTCACGTAACCTATCAGAAGGGGATGACCCTAATTTTGTCAATTCCAAAAATAAGCAGAGAAATAAAACTTAAGTCATCAATAAGTGATTATCAACAAGCATTTATGATGTCAGCTCAATATAGACATTGTCACCCTCCATAATAAAGCACATCAACTAACTTCTGTTTAAGCCAGAGGTCACCCTGAATGTCAGGATATTCCCATTTAGACCACTCAATGATGCCTGGATTTACCCCAGATATGGTAGATACCTTTCCAATCAGTTCATCCAACTCCCTCATTTAAATCAATAAAGACAGTGAGGTGGTATGATAGGGGACAAAATGTTAGGTTTTGACTCTGGAAGAGCTGAATTCAAATCCTTTAGTAACTTGTTGACTGTGTGTGTTCCTGGACAAGTCACTAACCCTTTCTTAGCTTCACTTTTTTCATCTGTAAAATAGACATAAAAGTGGCCTCTACTTTTCTACTCTTCCCTTTGGTTGTTGGTGCTATAGGACTCCTGATTCCCAGGGTTGTTGTGAGAGTGCAGTGAGATAACAAAGAGAAACCTCTTTTTAAGCCTGAAAGTGATATGGAGATGGAAATTATTAGGCCAATCATGCAATGCAATTTCTCCTATTCAGACGGTTAGTCAGAGATGTCAACCTATTGTCTCCTAATCCAGTGTTCTTTTGACTCTGACTTATTGTCCTTTCCCAAGCATAGGTCCAATCTGAGTCTCCAACAATGCCTATTGGAACATTAATAGTGCGTTTTACTCCCAGAAAGATTGCTGATCAACTTGCATTGAGCATCCAGAAAAAAAAAAAAAAGAAGTGGGTAGAGGTCAGAATGACCTAGGTGAAGCCGGTTACACACATCAGATTTCCCACACAGTATTGGAACCTGCTTAATCTCTTAATCAAACAGCATGGTCTAACAACACAGGTCTTGGATTTAAAATAGACACCTAATTCTTCCTCTGACACTATATGACATTGAACAAGTTCCTTATCCTCTTGAGCCTCAGGTTTTTTTTTTTAATCAACAAAATAGTGTTAATAGTTCCAATAATACCATATAGAGTTATTGGGAGGAACAAATATATATGTGTATATATATATATATGGAACTTTGCAAAGTCTAAAACAATGTGTAAATGTTATTGCTATTCTTCATTATTAGATGGGTACTAAATACTGAATTTTGGGCACTATGCAAGATCGATACAAGGAGGAGTGGTGGCAATAACAAAAGACTGGAATCAGGCCTATGAGCAAGTCACTTTAGTGAGCCTCAGTTAACTAATGTGAAATGGGAATTGTAATGCTTCCAATGAACTACTTTGCTGGGCGGCTGCAAGGAAAGTGAGTAGTTATTATTTTGTGAATTTTGTGAACCAAGAGATTATGGATCTAAAAATGCTTAGATTGGATAAGCCAGAGGGATTGAGCCACTGCTGCCCACTCTCCTCATGTAACTACCCCTTAGACCTGGGGAAAGAAGGTCTCGGAAATACTCAGCTCAGGAACAAAGCCTTCCTTCCCTCGTTCCCAGAAACATGCTTCATGAAACTTACAGAGGAAATTTCTTGTTTTGAAAATGAGGAGAGTGGAGGCATAATTTCCAGTTGAAATTATGAGACATAGGACGGTTCTTGATTTGTAAATTTATGAAGTTTTCTTAATCTTTTTCTGGATGTGACATTTATTAAAATAATTGCCTTCCCATAATATGCTTTCTCTTTTTTGCTAGAAAATAAACAAAGCTGGCCATTCTAACATCACTTATGAGGGAAAAATTTTTTAAAAATTCATATTTTCAACTAAATGCCTACCTTTACACATATTCTCTGAAAAACGACGTTGGCTTTTTCCAGCCACAGTCATAGCCCATGAATCTTAGAACTCTGCCCGTGCCGCTGCTTCATTTTAGAGGGAGGGAACACAAGCCCAGAAAGAGAAAAGAACTTAACCAAGATAACATGGTTAGAAGTTGGCAGAGTTGAGACTCCACACTCTATCCCCTGTGTCCAAATTCTGTGTTCTTTCTTTTAAGCTGTGTTGGGGCCATCACATAAAGTAGCATTTATTCTCGTTCATTTTGTTGGCTCTTTGCAATTTGCTATGTATGGGGCCCCCAAAAACTCTGAATGTAAAAGGCTTTCTTAAACTTACTTCTAAATCCAAGGGCAGGGAAGCCAATGGAAGATAATCAATACGTGAGGCTCATAGGAGGCATTAAATTTGGGTGGGGGTTTATGATTTCATTTGTGCTTCCACATATGTGTATACGTGTGCATGATGGTATGTTGTGTCAATGATATTGAAAGTGATTTATTGTACCTTCTCATACCCCATCTAGAGTTTGCTTTTATGTTAAAAAAAAAAATTTAAGGAAGGCATTAGTAAACTTCAGGGAAACCAGATGAGGGCAAACTAGATGGCAAATGTCCTCAAGGCTACTCCATTTAAGGATCTGTTGAAGGAGGTGGGAATGTTCAGCCAGGAATAGAGAAGGTTGGAAGAAAACATGATGGTTTTCTCACTCATTTAAAGGCTTGTCACATTGAGGAGGAGTTATATATGTTCTGCTTGAACCTCAAGGGTGAATCTGGAGAAAAAACGGAAATAGCAGAGAAGCAGGTTTAGGATGGCAGGACAAGTTCGGAATACTTGGGAAACTGCTCCCAATTGCCATTGACAGCTTGGGGAGGTAGTGGTTTTCTTCTCGGAAGATGACTGCAAGCAAAGCCTGGATGACCACATGCTCCCAAGTGTTGTGGATGGGGTTTCTCAGTCATATGAGGGTTACCCAGATGGTCTCTAACTCAGATCCCTAGATTAGCAAATAATATCTGCCTTAATTGCAACACAAGGATAAACATAAGAAATAAGTTAGATTATTTTTAATAGTACAATTTTTAATAGCTCAATTTTAGTCACAGGCCTAGGTGATGTATTAACACACACTTCTCTGATTGCATCTCCTTTCCCCTAAGATACATATTCATATATTCTTAACGTGATGTCTGAGAAGTTGGGTAGGAGAAAAAATTACATATTCATTTTCACTAACCTTTGGGTCCTGCAAATATATATAAATATATATATGCACACACACACATATACACGTGTATACATATATACATATATATGTGCGTATTTGCAAGACCCAATATATGTGTAGGCAGGGCTCATACATATGTGCATGTATATATATATATATATATATATAATGCATGTATATATATATAGTATGTATAATTTTATTCATTTAAAATAATTTTTGAGAAAGAATTCATAAATTTCATTAGACTAAAGAAAGAGAAAAGGAAGGAGAGAAGGTTAGGGATTTTTTATACCAAAGTGACTAATACTAAATTAAAAAATAGATATTTAAGTAATGTTTATGAAGCATTTTCCAGACCCATGAAATCTTAGATTTAGAAAGGATCTCAGGGGCTACCTAGTTCAATTTATACTCCTCAAAGAATTTCTTTACAATACATTGGACGAGTGGTCAAATTCCTTTCTCTCAAAGACCTCTAATGAAGTGGAAATCTCTTCCTCCTAAGGTAGATATCCAAGGCTGTTTCCAGGTCTAGATCTACGATCCTTTCATCTTATGGAAGATATCAGTGTGGCATTTCCCCTAATTAAGACTGTCAAGAATCTGATCCAATCCAGTAAACATTTATTAAGTATCTATTGTGTTCTAGGTGCTGTGCTAAAGGCTAGACATAGTTAATGAAAAAAAATACAGTCCCTGCCCTCAAAGCTTATAATCTAAAGGGAGAGACAACATACAAAATGAGTCAGGCAAGGCATGGGGAGGGCAGGCCACCAGAGGGTACCTGGAACATGATTATCTTGTTCCATGGAGTTGAAACCAGGCATGACAGCAGAAGCAAAGCGAAGTGAGCTGGCAAATTCCAGTTCCTGCCTTCTATGAAGACCTTGAGAGGAGTTTAATATTCTGCCCCCCAGCCCTCCAATTAGTGAGAAGATGAGGCTGAGGCTGTTAGTGTCAATCAGGACCGAAGTTAGCGGTATGGTGGTGAAGTTTAGAGGTGATAAGTTTTTTCCTGGAAGGGGCACCCTGTTCTGTACAGTTAAAGCCAGGCAGAGCAAGCAGATACTGAAAAGTCAGAATCATAGATTCCCAGAGTTGGAAGTCATCTCAAAAGCCATGTAGTTTAACCTAGGGCTTAAAAAGAAATCCTCTTGACATTAATACCAGATAGTGTCTGATACTCTGCAGTTGTCAATCTATGTATCATCCCACGAGCAGCAACCTGCAATCTCCCAAGTTAGCCCATTTTACCTTTGGAGAGCTGGAACTATTTATTGTTTGCCTATTTTGTTTCATTGAGTCCAAATTTGTCCCTTTGCCATTACACCAAACATTCCTGCTTCTGTTCACTTGGGCCAAGCAGAGGAATTCCAGTCCTAATATAAATTCTTGAAGACAGTTACCTTCCTTTCACTCTATCAGACTCTATTTTGCCAGGATAAGCATGTCTAAGTGTTTAAACCCGTCCTGACACAAACAAGATCATTTCCTTTCCTGGTTACCTTCTTCACACTTTCAAGTTTATCAATGCCCCTCCAAAATACAATGCCCCAAACTGAGCCCAATTTACCAGATATGATCTGATCAAAGCAGAAGACATTGAAATATCACCTTGCTAATCTTAGACAAAAAATCCATCTTCCTGTACCCAAAGATCACATTAACTTTCTTGGCTTCACATCTCAAATGTCATTGATCTATTCTTATTCAAGGGACTTCTTGAACATAAAAATTCAAGAAAGACACACATCAAATATTTTTCCCCTTCCTATTCCAACTAGTTTTGCACTTTGTGTTAATGAAAGCTTTGATGATGGCCTTTTCGGTCTTGATTTGCTGCCCAAGGGCTGAAAAAAAAAATCAACTATTGGAAATTGTATCACACTGGGATTTTCCCTCTTCAATCTACAAATTAAAATTACATATCTATATAGAGAGAAAATTAGTTTTATTGAACTTTCACTGCCAATGACATGGGAAGAAAGCTAGGGGTCAAATTATTCTGCTGTTTTGAGATGACTTTGACTTCTCTATAGAGAAACCAAGGCAAAGGAATTGAGTCAAGGGCAAAGTAACCAGCAAATCGCATTATGGCAAATTTTAGTCATTTTTCCACTTTTCTGGAGAACAATGAGAAGAAGCATGGTGCAGTGGATAGAGAGGTGGGATTGAAGTCGGGATGACTTAGATTCAAAGCTCATCCTTATACTTTATACCTAAATGATCAAGGACAATCAGCCTCGACCTTTAGGTAACTTCTTAAGAGTTTTCTAAAATATGTCATGGATAAGCCAGTATCTGAACTGATTGAATGATCCCCCTCATTAGGAGCGCTCTTCCCTGATAACTCATAGACTCTTTGTCTCTATTCCATTGTGGAAAGAATGAACCATCTGGTGTGGGGGTAGGGTGGGCATCAAAATGATTATGTGTTCAATAAGCATTGTTCTTGCCCATCACTGAAGGCTTTTAGCCTTACCCTCCCTCAATCAGGAGCTGAAGGCCCTCCTACAGCTCCCTGTCTGCACAGGGTTTATTCAGTTTGACTCCTCATCAAGAGATGTCTGATACTGATATGTGTGTCCCAATTTCCAGACTGTCCTTTAGAAAAGCTCCTTGTCTCTCTCCCTCCTGCCTCTTTGCCATCATAGGTGGATGTATGTCTGCTTCCTATAGCATGTCATTGTCATGTCTTTCATTTTGAAAACCCAAGTGGAAAAGGAATCCACAGTAAAGTGTTGAGCATTAACTTTATGTATAAGGGAACAATCCTTTAACCCAAGGAATTCTTGTCTAATGCTGGAGCTGATATTACCTATAGTCTTTGGAAAGAGACTATTTTTTTTTAAATAGTCAGAGTTTTCTTATACTACTTACATCACAACAAGCACGTATTATTGTTTTCTATCTACATATAGGGTGGGCCAGTCAATAAATGAGAAAAGGTTTCATTAAATCATAATGCTAGTGCTAATTATAATTAAATTATAGAAAATATTTACATAGCACATTATGTTTTGCCAAATGTTCTACATATATTATCTCATTTGATTACATACCATTTTATCCTCGCAACAACCATGTGTAGCGGGTACTGTTACAGTCCTCAATTTCAAAATATGCTAATAGAATAAGAGAGCTAAAAAGACATGTTCAGGGTGATATGGAGTCAGCATCTCCAGCAGAGTCCCCTAGAGGTTATACCATGTAAGTATTTCATTTTATGTATAAGAAAGCAGTCCCAGAAAGGGAGAAGTGACTTGCTCAAAATAACACAGGGAATGAGGCAAAAGCTGGGGCTAGAATTTCATTTTGACTCAGTGCGACACTCGTCATTTGCTTGTTAATATGATGTAATTTAGCATAATTCCCCTCATAATGTTCAGTAGCCATTAAGAGGTTCTTTGAAGATCTCCAGTGAAGGGGAGCCCAAAATTTCCCAAAGCTGTCAATGTCATTATTCAATATCTCTAAATGTCAGGAAATTGTGCTACTTATTCATTTACTCACTTATTCATTCATTTATTTGTTGGTTGATCTGTTTATCTATAATTGTTTAATTTATCTATTTATTGATTTATTTATTTGTTTGTTTCTAGTAGCAAGGTGGCAAGTTTCATGGAGTGCTGAGTTTAGAGTCAGGAAGACAAATTCCAATCCAGGCTCAGACAGTTCCTAGCTGTGTCACACTGGGCAAATAACTTCAACCTTTGTTTATCTCAGTTTTCCCAACTGTAAAAATGGGGATAATAACAATACCTACCTCTCAGGGTTATTTTGAGGATCGAGTGGAATCATATTTGTAAAGTGCTTTGATAATTTCTAGCATACAGATACTTATATCCTTCCCTGTTCTTTCCCCTGATTTTGAGATTAATTCTGGCAATTTCCATGACTCCAACTTTACAACTATAGCTTCTAGTTCTTCCCTAGGGTCAAGCAGATGAGAAGATTTAGACTTTCTCTTCATGAAAACTCTTGAAATATTTGAATACATTTCATGCATGGCCACACAAAAGATATCTTTCCATATTCAACATCAAATGATGTTCTATGTACAGAAAGGGAATAGGTCTAGGATGTGCATATGGAACTCCCAAATTAGAATAATGTTTCTATCAATGCAGGTAAGCAAATTGTCTATGAATTGTTTAGCACTGAACAGTTAAAGGACATGTCCTGAGATACAGAGTCATTGCTCTTTTGGTTTGTTTTTTAAATAGGATCCAAATTCCAATTTTCATGACTTCAATGTTGTGCTCACATTTCAACACTTTCACCTTCTACTTGGATAATTTGGTTGTTATTTCCGCTCTGTGAAACTCAGTATTCTTACCTGGAAATGATAAGCTTTCACACTAAAACAACAAAGGTCCCTTTTTCCTCCCAATCTAAGTTGTCAGGGTAGTGTTCTGCCCAGCTCCCCAAACGGGTAATGACATAGAAATCAACACAGACAGAGATGGTTTTCTAGGCTGTAATGCGGGTGTGCATGGGGTAAAGAAAATAATAGCATCCTTTCTTGATTGATTATTTTACATTTTAACTGTGGCCTGTCAAATTGCCTAAGATTAGAATGGAAAGGATAGAAAGTTTTACAATTCTTTTATCACAAACAATTCAGTAATGAGGAAACTGAGGCTTAAAGATTTAAAATTATTCATCTATACTCACAAAGCTGACACTTGTCAGAGCCAACATTCATGCCTTCATTGTCTGCCTTTTACTCTTATACTTTTATATTAATTGGATAAAAATTGGAATAGAGATGGTGGAGAAAAGGATGGTGTCAACTAGGCATACATAGACATGCAGAGAAATCTTTTGTTTATTTCTCTCTGTTATACATAAGCTTATGAAGTGGCCAACTGGAGAGAGCTTTTTTGGAAATTTAAGGTGATGAAGGAGATAGGAAAGGGGGAAGAGGATGGAGGGAAAGAAGAAACCTATGCTAATTATAATCAAAGTTTGCTTTTTCTACTTTACATTGTAGAGTATTTAAACTGTTCTAGGTGAAATAACTAATAATTTTATTATGCATCAATATGCCAATGGATGTCTGATGTCATTTGTGTGAAAACTTACTCTTATGATTCAGGTCCCAATCTATCCATGTCTGTCCACCCTACATGAGCCATCTTCTTGCCCTCCCACAACATTACCTTATTAAATCCAGTTAGCTTGTTAGATGCCTTTATCGATTTCTAACAGCATCAAATGGACACTCATACTAATCAACATGCATTTAATCAGTGTATACTATATGCGAAGTACTGTACCAGGGCTGGGAATGCAAAGACAAAAATTACAAATTTTTTAAAAGGAGCTTTCCTTTTCTTTAGAAAAAGCGTATGGATACCTATTAGTAATGACAAAAATTATACAGAGTAATTACAATGTAATAAGGGGGTTTACCAACATTGGAGAATCAGGAAATAATTTATGCAGGTGTTAAATTGAGTAGCATTATTATCCACACAGTTGATAATGCCAACAATAACTATCTATTTATCTATACACACATATATGTATATATGTATGCATATATCTATGCATGCATGTATATATCACTTTAAAGTCTGCAAAATTCTTTAAAAATTTTATTTCATTTTGTCCTCCCAACAATGCTGGGAGGTAGGTACTATTATTATCATCATTACGTATTACAGGTTATTTTACAGATGCCAAGACTGAAGTAGACAGAGGTAAAGTGACTTACTCAAGGTCACACAATAAGTAAGAATCTGAGTTTGGATTTGAAGTCATCTTCCTGACTACAAGTCCAGCACTTCATCCACTATGTCACTTAGGTGCCTAGCATGGAAAACAAAAAAAGTGGGCATTTCAATGACTTGCTCATGGTTATGAGGGTAGAAAGCAATAAAGGAAAGAGATTGAATTGAAGCCTAACTCAAGTCCTTGGAGTCCGTGGATGATGATCTAATGTATATACATATATATATGACAGAGAGAGAGAGAGAGAGAGACAGACAGACAGACAGACAGACTTGGGAAAGAACAGGCCACGATGAAATGGGCAACAGTTGTCAAAACATTTTAAAAGTCATGATCAGAAGCATCCTAGTTCTCATTTTCAAGTGTGAAACCAAAATTAAAATCATAAGTGCAATATGAATTAGGGAGAACATTGATAAACATTACCTTCTGTGAATTTGATATTTATCTTGTATGTTTTGATTTATATGTGTTTTTTATATCGTGAGAATGTTAGTTTTTATTTTTGACTGTCTCTGTACCTTCAATGACTAGCACAGTGCTCACATGTTTTTATTCATTCGTTTTCAGTTGTGGCTAACTCTTCATGACCACATTTAAGGTTTCTTAGGAAAAAGATACTGAAGTAGTTTGTCATTTCCTTCTTCAGTTCATTTTAAAGATGAAAAAACTGAGGCAAATTCAGTTTATTTCTTATCTGGGATCACATAGCTAGTAAATGTCTGAGGCTGGATTTGAATTCAGGTCTTTTTGACTTCAGACCTTGTACTTTATCCAGTACACCACCTAGCAGCCCAAAATACTGGAATAGTTTGTCATTTCTTTCTCCAGTTCCTTTTACAGACGAGGAAACTGAGGCAAACAGGGGTAAGTGACATGCCCAGGGTCACCCAGCTAATAAGTGTCTGAGGCCAGATTTGAATTCAGGAACATGTGTCTTCCTGACTCCAGGCCTGACACTTTTTGCATTGTACCAACTAGCTGCATACAATAAGAGCTTAATAAACACTTCTTCATTGTTGATCTGAGTCAGAAAAAAAAAAAAAAAACACTTTTTTTTTGACCCATAGATAGCTCTTTAAGATACAAATAATGTCGATGGGCCCTAACAAATGCCTGTGAGGAGGGGAGTACAGGCATGATTGTCTCTATTTACAGATGAGAAAATTAAGGGTCTGTCACAGAGAGAAGGGACTTGCTCAGGGTTCCATAGCTAGCAAGGAGGAGAGGCAGATCTGTCCTTACTCCAGTCTGGCAATCTTTCCACTACACCAAGATAGCTGGTTCTGGTGACTGCCTAGGTAAAGACAGAATGTCCCCAGAAGGGGACAACTTCCCATTTGTTACCTCATTGGGAAGTTTTGAGACCTAGAGAATAAGCATTTCAGTGCAGAAGGGAGCGTGAGAGGTCACCTAGTGCAACACAGTCCTGGATATGAAACCTCTCTACAACATTGCCATCAAGTAGTCATCCATAATCTGCTTGAATACCTCTGGTAATGGGGATATCATTACTTACTCAGGAAGTTCATTCCATTGTTGGACAGCTCTTACACTTAGGTACTTCTTCCTTATATGGGCCCAAATCTGTAATTTCTTCCTGTCCCTCCTAGTCTCCTAGTTCCGCTCTTCAGGTCTAAACAGCTTTCATTCCCTTTGTCACATGGAATATCCTTAGTTCTTTCAGCCAGTTGTCATGTGATGTGATCTGCTGCCCCTTCCCCAGCCTGGTCCCTCTGTACTGGACATTCTCCAGTTACTCGTGAGGTGACCTTAGGAGGACCTAAGTTCTTCCCCCTTTCTTGACCCCTCTTGGTTTCCTGCTCTCAGAATGAGCCAAGAAGGTGGTCAAGAAGCTCTCCAAGGTCTGGCCTTCTATGAGAAGCAGGAACAAAGTGTCATTTTCTGTAGGTGTCGGTGAAGGCTCCCTGGAGGACGTGGCATCTGATCTGGGCCTTCAAGAATGCAAGAGAACACACATTGCGGTGGACAGGTGGAGGGGGTGGTGGTTAGACCTGAGGCTTTTCCAGACTGAGACAAAGCCAAGAATTGAAAACTCCACTTTGGATGACCAAACTGCAGATGGAATATAGGGGGAGGGGGAGGAAAAAGCTTCTCTTTACTTCAATTGAATGCTATTTACCAAATGCCCACGGTATGCAGAGACCCATGACAAGTAGTGAGGAGGTTGCACATGTAGTCAGGTACCGGCACAAATGATGGCAATGTCCTTTAGGTGTCCAGTGCAGCTAAAGGTCTGAGGGAGGTCCTGGTGCTGGCGACATTCCCTGGAGGGTAAAGGGCAAGGGCAGAGTGCTCCTGTTGTCAGATCAAAACACTTTTTTAAAATAGGTCTCTGGCACCATAATTGAATCCTCTTTTCAGGGCCTCACTTTTCACACCTATGAAAAGAGGGGTTTAGATTAAATGACATCTAAAATGTCTACTACCTCAATGTTTATGACTCTTTTATTCAAATGATTCTCCTCCTCCTATGATTTCATCTAAAATAAACAACTGTTGGAGAGAACAACCTTGATTTTCTTCCATTTGTCCTGATATCCGGACATCTAAAATCATTCCCTGTCACAAATCCAAGGAGCTGATCAATCCCCACTCTTCCTGCTGATCTCCTTGAAGCACTGATCTGCTGCCTTCTTGCTCATCACCCTCTTTTCTTCACTCTTGTCAGCTCATGCCATTAGACCAGACCAAAGCTGCCGCCTCATTAAGCACCCTGTTAAAGACTTTAAAACCCCTTTTTAATTGGAATTGTAATGTTAACAAATTTGGCCTTTTCCAAATAATTTCCTCCTGAGTACATGCACAGATTATGCCCTTGAGTATGAAGCAGTGTGTGGATTCACATTTTCTGCCTCCCTCTTCCTAGACTACTTCATTTGGCTCTTGACCTCCTGTGTACTTGGGCTTGGTATTACGACTCTGGGATACTAATAATCATTTGCATTAATATGGCTCTTGAGAACTAAAGAATTGAATGTGTTTTGTGGCAATGAATTCCTGATTGTCCTCCAGCACAAGGAGGCCCATTTTAAATGGAAGCATAAGAGCCCACTGAGTCAATGAATTCATCACCCCACCCCACTAAAAATAATGAACCAGATGTCTCAGTCCTAATACATATCAGAGGTGAGAACATCTGTAGGGAGCAAATAAATAAATAAAACAATAAATCAAAGGGAATAAACTAATGCATGCATCCTGTGGGTCTTCTATAAAATGGAAAGGATATTTGTTCAGAAAACAGTTATTAGACAGTCTGGATAGTGTAGAAGAAAGGATAGTTGATCTAAGAACTTGAGAGAAAATTCTTTGGAGGGGAAGAAGATGGAAAGAAACTTTCTCCCACTCCAACCTGAAGAGAACCATGTAAATTTCCAAAAAATAAGAGGATTGAATCCTTGATCTGCTTCCTAACAGTGTCCCAGAGAGAGCAGGAACAGGTCACAGTGTCTGCATCAGGAGCTCAAGATAAATGAGGCACACTGAAGAAAGGCAGCTTTCATTCTGGACAAGGACTAGCTAAAGTGAGACTATGCCTAAGGGAAATTGAATAGGAATCCCACAAACAGAAGGGAAAATTTTTTAGGAGCTGTGAATTCCCCATTTACAAAACTAAGTTTCCTTCTACTTTCCCCTGACCTCTATATACTTGGGGGAGAACATACCCACACTTGGGGATTGTTCTGTCCAAACTCTTCTGATTGTATCACTTTAGTAAATACTACTTTCTAAAAGGTAATTAACTACTGCTGACTTAATCATTGATATTAAGTAATAATCACGGGGCCAGGTTGATCTGGGACTATGCTTTCATGGATCTATCTCTCTTGATTTCAATAATGAGAGAAATTATTATTTTGCTAATATATTAACAATGAATTATTAAATTATGATTAAGTTTTTATATTTTTTTAATTCATTTGGGGACCAGTCCTTATAGGTCAGTCAGCAGGTCTCAGAAGGGCATGGCTGATAGAGGACATTACTCTAATCCTTGGGGTATGTGCTCTGTGATTGATCTTGGGTAGGACCCCACCCAACTAGGAGACCTTCCTTCTGTTTGGAGTGTAAATAGAATCTAATGTAGGTGAATTCTTAACCATTGGGAATAAGCCCATGGCCTGGCACCCCTCCGTTTGAGTTTAGGTCACCCAGCTCATGAACAAGAAAACCAATCAGAATGGTCTGAGTGGAGATGAATTAATCTCTCCTGATCCCTGGAAGGGGCTGAATTTTGTGATCAAGCCATGTTATTTGTAGGAGGGCCAGAAGATATCAAGACCACCTCTTCATTAAAATGTCCACCAATCAGGGTTAATTTTTTGTCAGGGGATCTCCCTTTTCTAAAACTATATTAAGGCTTTCAGGCTGTTCATGGTTCTATCTTTGTTTTTGGAGAGAAACCACTGCTCATCAATTGATTGATTATTAACACATCTAATTAATAAATTGATTATTAATTACCCAGAAACTCTGTCTCTTGGTGTTTTTCACTTTGTCACAATATAGTGCATAGAGCATTAGTCAAGGGTTCCAAAGATATGAGTTAGAACTTCCCCTTACTGTATCCTAGACTTGTGAGAGAGACAGATCTCTGTTTAAGGAAAATTACTTGGGCAGAAGAGTGAAAGATGGACCAAAGCGAGAAGACACTGGAACGGAACAGATAGAAATTAAAAGACTTTTGCAATAATCTAAGCAAGAAGTCAGAAAGCCTGGATTAAACTATTAGCTGTGTGAATTCAGAGGAAGGTTTGGATGTGAAGGGTGTTTTGGAGGCAGAAACTGCTAGATTTGTCAACTGATTAACTCTATCAGGTGGAGAGTGAGAGATGGAGGATAACAACAAGGTAGAAAACCCAGGAGATTAGAAGAATTGTGACTCTGTTGATAAAAAATAGAGAATTGTAGAAGAATGTAAGGTTTGGAGGAGGAATGTAAGGTTTGTGGAAGAAAAATAATGAGTTCAGTTGGGTGTATGTTGATTTTGATATGTTTCTGGAATATCTAATTTGAGAAGTCAAATAGTTCATGTGTGATGTGGGATCAGATCAAAGTGGAAACACTTGACCTAGATATATTGATATAAAAGTCTTCAGCATATACATGAAAATCTTTGTAGTATGAAGGAGACCTTGGGCTCTCCAAAACAATGACTAAGCTTAAGCTTCAACATATCATATCATGATGCAAAGGCTTTAAGTACATGCCTGAAGTTTGACTTTCTATCTGTTGAAAGATAGTGAGCCTAGCTATGTTTGGTAAGGTCCATCAATGGCTTGGCAATAAGGTGATGAGTTTATATTTCTATTTATATATTTACATGTGTTTAATGCGTTCATTTGTATGTGCTCATGCTTATTTCTTTATATTTATTTGTTTGCTCGTTTCTGAATTTATGTATCTGTTATCCTGAGGTTTGAAGCCTGTCTCAGTAGAGTGTTTTCATTCTCTGCCATTGTCCATACCAGGAGCATGTCCTTGAAGTATTGAATTCCAAAGAAACTATGCTAAGCACTACATATACAAAGTAAAGATTAAAAGGCATAATCCCTGCCTTAATTATCCTTATCCACTTCTTTTTTTAATGTTTATTTGTTGAAGAACCCTATCCCTTCTTAATGCAACTCACACATTGAAAAGAGAGAAGAAACATTTTTAAAATAAATATGCATAAGATGAATTCTCATGTTGTCCATATCCGCATCTGAATGTTTCATTTTGCTTTTTGATTCCATCATCTCTTTGTTAGGAGATAAGTATCATACTTCATCATCATTAATAATAACAGCAGCTAGATTCATATAATTCTTGATTTTTTTTTAATTTATAAATATCATCTCATCTGCTCTTGGAATTATTGTTGGCCATTATATTAATCAGAGTTCTTAAGTTTTTTTAAGGTATTTTTCTTTATGTTGTTGTTGTTGTTACTGAATGTCTCGTTCTCTTGCTTCTGCTCTTTTTTTTTATCTCCAACATCATTACACAGCAGTCTTCAAAGGATTCTTTAGCATTGTCTCTTTCAACATTTTATACGGGAAACTAACGTTTCATTATATTTGTGTAACATAATTTGTTTAACCATTCCTAATTGATGCGCATGTGTAAGCCAAAATATAAAAGGGAGAATGATAAATATATAAGAAAAGCTTAAACTATAATGAGAGCTGTGAACCAGAAACCGATCACTTTGCACTGAATGAATAAGGAAAGAAATCAAAGAAGATATTGTTGTCACGTATGTTGGATCTTTAGCAGAGACAAATGTAACAAGTAAAGATTGGGGGATGAGCATTCAGTCCTAGCTCCTACAATGATTTAAAGCGTGTGTGTAGGAAAGTAAATAAAGGGGACCACTAGGTGGTAGAGTGGCTAGAGCACTGGATGTAGAATCAGTAAGATTCATCTTTCTGACATTTACTAGCTATGTGACCCTGGGCAAGTCATTTAACCATGTTGCCTCAGTTCTTCATCTGTAAAATGAACTGGATGAGGAAATGACAAACCACTACAGTTTTCTACCAAGAAAACACCAAAATGGGACAATAAAGGTTCAGACATGACTGAAACAACTCAACAACAACAACAAGAAGAAAGTAAGACAGACATTCATGGATTGCTGAGTTACCCATTTAAGCTAGAGCGTAAATTATCTGAAGGCAAACAACGCGGAATAGCTATTTGACATCTATAGGGTAAAGTATTCTGGATTTGCTGTCCAGGGACCTGGCTTCAAACAATGTCTCTACTGTTTACCTGGATCACCTTGGGAAAATCACTTAAGTACTCTAACCTGCACTTTCTTCTTTTATAAAATGAAGAGTTGAACTAGAGGATGTCTAAGTCCACTTACACCTTTAAATCAAGAATTCTATTGAAAATGGTTCATACTCAAATTTGGTATACAAATGGTTTACTTCATTTGGTTCTGAAAGAATTTTAAAGTCAGACTTGTGATCATATGATCGGAAGCAGGAGATTTTCTTTTACATTGGAGGAAACTGTAGACCTCCTTAAAATGATATAATGGCACTGAATAACACACCAGTAGGCATTCATAAGAGTCAGAACTTGAACCCAAATCCTTGAAGTCCAGAGACAATGGTTATTAAATTGTACTATCCTAGCTTACCAGTTGGGCTAATATGTTTCAGAGTTGGAAAGGCCCTCAAAACCTGTGTAGTCCAAATAGTTCATTTGTATTTTGAGACCTAAGGAGATTATATGACTTGCTTAGGATCATGACGATAGTAAATATAAGAGGCAGAATTTAAACCGTAGTCCTCTGATGCCAGAACTAGTGTTTTTCTTCTTACCACACCACTTTTCACACCTCTACCAGTTCTAATGAATATTTGAAGAAATATTATTTTGGATACATACATTTTGGCATGCTTGTTTTAAAAATAATTATTTTCATTACCTTAATCCCTCATGTCAACAACATAAATTATTTTATAGCATTAATTCAGATATGCTATTTAGAATTTATGGCAAACCACTCTAGTACCTTTGCCAAGAAAACCCTAAATGGGATAATGAAGTCAGAGACGACTAAAACAACTGAATAACAACGACCACAATAAAATTCAACATTGTCTACAAATCATGACTTATTTCAAATTCTTCACACACACAATTATAATGAACAACAAATCATACCCCTAAATAAAAATTCATTTTTATGATTTCTTTTTCTATCAAAACAAGACCAACCTGGCAACTGAGTGGATAGAAACTTTGCATTAAAGGAATACTTTTTTTCACAAGAAGTTTGTTCAACATGGGGAGAATTAATTGAAAAAGACAAGAGCAAAATGACCCAGTTGAATGATTTAATGTGCAATCAAGGTTTAATAAATAAGGAAATATAATTAATTGCTTAATTACAGGAAAGGGTGGTTTTTTTTTGTAAATGTAAGCCCTGTTGAATCATTGTAAGATGAACAAATATGACATTCAATTTCAATTGATCTTGGTGTGATGTTCTCAAACTGTGATTAGGGTGAGGGGGAAGCCATTGAACTTTTTTTGTTAAAGAACTTGAGTTAGCATAATCCAATCTTTCCCTTTGATGTAGTATGGAATAGTGGATGGAAGTTTAGCTTACAAAAACAGTAAATATTATAGTATAAGAAATAATTCTTGTACGAATTATGGTAATATACACATTTATGCATATGTATATATATGCATATATACATAACTATATACATATATGTGTGTATATGCATATATGTATGCATATGCATATATGTATATACAGTTATGATGTATCAAGCCTGCTCATCCTCCATGAGAAAGGCTTCCCTTATATGTTAAATGGTTATTTCAGAGAAATAGAATCTCTGTTTTGGATTCACACACAGCTATTTTATTATAACAATGTTCTCAAAGAATTGTTTGACTCGATCTGCAGATTCCTGCTGGGATTAGAAGAAGGGTTCTTAGTTCTCTGCTACAAACAAATAAAACTAAATGGAGAATCCTGAATTGCAGTTGCCAGAGGTTCAAGTGCCATTACATTTTCCATTTTATGCCACTTAGACTAGATAGTAAGCAAGCAGGTGCCCATTCATCTTGGATTACAAGCTCGCTAGTCAGAAGGCAGATGATGTCAAAATTCACATTTTTCCCTCTATTTTCTTGAGACCTAAAGAGGACATATAACAAAATACCACAAATGTGGTAACAAATTAAATGTGGGAACTTAAATTACAAAGCATTATGTTTGTGCTAATTCATATACTACTTTCTATACAACGTCTTTCCTGATTTTAAAGTCAATTAGGAAAGACTTTTTATCATTAAATAATTGATTATAAGCATACTACCCACTGCACTGAAATTATTTTGGGTACATTGTGTATTTTCTTATATTGTATCCACTCAGTAGAATATATATCCTTGAAAGAAGGTGTTTCTTTGTGAATATGCATCATTGGTGCCTGGTGCTTGGCAGATACCTGATGAATCAATGTATAGCACAGTCTTTAGAATCACCATCCCAACACCTCCTCACCCTATCAGCTCAGGCACCCACAGGTACCCATTTCTCACCTCTGAGATCTAGAAGCAACCTTGAGCACGTGTCTTTCTAATTCTATTGTTCATAAATTCCAGCCAGTATTTTCTTCCATTGCCAAAAATTAGCCAGCCATATGGAATTAACTTATAGCAATGGGTATTTACCACTGTAGTATCATTAAAGAAAAATCATACAAAATACCTTCCCCTTCCAAAACAAAACAAGATCTGGTGCATACCCACAATTACAAAAGAAGTCAAAGAAAATTAAATTCAGTATAGGTGAGTTCATGTGGCGAAGTGTAACTTTGAGGTTTTGATTACTAGAAATCCCTTACTAAGGTCCTCATTAAGTTCCACTTAGGTGTGTTCTAGCTTTCTTCTGGAATCCTTGTAGTTCGCTGGAAGTATCTTTCATTAAGTCTCCTAACTCATTTTCAATATGTCTTTTAACTTCCAAAACTCATACTTCTATCAGCTATTGCTATTCTGGGATGTATTGTTTTATTTTAAAGTTTACACATTTCTCGTTGAGTCTAGGGGAAAGGAAGAGGCAGAGGTTCTATCTTTCTTCTCCACTACATCATAATTATTCAAAATATGATGCTTAACTGGAACAGCTCCACCACTAGGCAGATTTGTTGTTAGAATGTCAAATTCCAAACTAGCTCACTTTTCTTTTTTGTTCGTTTTCTTTTTTTTTTAAATCCAAGCCTCATAGATTTAAGTCAGTCCTAGCTCATGTCCCGTACAACATCTCATTTCGTGAAATTAATTTCATTCCTTGCAAAGAGATTTAGAATTTTTCTTTGATCAATAAATTAACCCAATAGATATTTTTTTCACCTGGGAAAGGTACAGCTACTTTAATTGAGGTGGCAGTGTTTGGGTGATTCAATCAATGTCCAAACTTACAAGAGAAAATACAAAAGGCTGTGAGATTTAAACACATACACACATTTATTACCATTAAATGTAGGTTAGAAAAATAATAACAAAACTAGCTATCAACAACAGAAAATTCTGCCCTTTTACAAGGGGTGGGGTTAGTGAGTGAGAATATGACTTTGAGGGCAGAGAGACCAATGATCTCTATTAAATAATTCATGCCAAGGGAAGATCCTGGGATCATAAGAGCCAGACTTACTTACAATTGAAAGAGACCTTGAAGACCATTGAGTCCAACAGGTAATCTACAATGAACTTCAGGTCTTTTCATATTCTAAAATTCTTCACTATGATCAATCCTAAATTGACTTTTAGTAAGGACAGTGCCTTGTATATCCCATGAAGGATTTTCCTTCGGTATTACTGGTAGACTACTTTCTTTTCTTCTTCTGGGAGAGGAGGAGCTTAAGGAATGATTCTGGACCGCAAATGCCTTACTTACACATTATACTTAGAGATTCTTTAAACACATTTTGATAACATAACATTTTGATAGTCATAACAGATCACTTCATTTCCCAAGAAGATTCCAGGGCTAATATTTGAATCAATGATAATTGATTGACTCCTGTATTTCAGGAAGGATTCCTTTTACCTCTACGTAATAAACTATGTAGTTTTCTCCAAGCATCATCCTAGCTAACACTTCCCACCTATTCATATTCCCTCATTCGTTTGCATCCTTTTGATTATTAGTGTTCTCTCTTCACTGCTTTGGACTTTGTAAACCTTTCAGTTTGGTACCTAACCCTAAAAGTGCACGGAGGCCCCACTATCTTGATTGGTGACTGCGTCAATTTACCTACAACTACAATCACACCTTGGATATGCTAAGAAAATTTGGAGTTCCAATTGACCAACAATCATTAAAAGGTCTCAGCAGAAAGGGCCCCTCTGAGTGGAGATTTAGTTGATGTATCTTTTGTACAAGAAGGGAATAAAGGTTGACCTTTTGAAACTGCAAGAAAATTGCAGGCATAACTAACACCTTTACATCAGTCAGGATTCAATGATTCCAATAGCATCATCAAATCCCTAATGGACCTATACACCTGATTCCTGTCACCTTTCAAGGGCCTGCATGAAAATAGTACTTGAGAGAGAATTTTTGCAGCCTCTTTTCCAGTTTCATTAGTTCATTCTTTGTAAATTTCAAAGACTGAGGAAGCTAAGGTCAATGATATCACAGAAAAGAAGACAAAGTAGAATCCCAAGTAGACCTAAAATGTATATAATAATGATTTTGCTCAAGTTGTCATTGAATTTTTTCTATTTATGGACAATACAGAGAGGAGCCTGGCTCACGCATCAACATGGAAAATAAAGTAAAATAAATGACATGGTGAAACAGGAGGTGAAACTTAGAGAAATTTTCCCTAATTCAGTAAAATGGAGCAAGTATCTATTAGGTGACCACTCTCTACAAGTCACTGTCCTAGATGCTGATTTGCATCCCTTATGTCATTTGAACCCTGGGATAAGTATGTATGGTATGGTACTACAGTATGTATGGTATGGTATTGTATGGTTGGTACTACAGACATTGTTAACCATATTTTACAAACAGAAGGGTGGAGAGGTTAAGTAAGTGACTTGCCTGTGATTGCATCATTAATGAGTGATTGAAGGGGTCTTTCTGATGAAAAACAACAGAGACTCATAGATACATTGCTGAATATGGAGCAAAGAAGACCTGGGAACGAAACTTGCTTCTGATACTTACTGTGTGACCATGAAAAAGTCATTTAAATTGTCATGATAAAAATCTGTGATGAAGAGGAACTGAGCATGATCATTTATCAGCAAGGTGGCAGTTGTCAATAAGTGAAATTCCAAAAGCCCTTCAGTGGCCAGGGAATCGTTACAGCAGACAGAGCAATCTTCCATATATTTGGTAAAGGTGTAGGGTGGACTTACCTTTAGCTGATTTACAGAAGAAGATTTCTAAGACTCATTTTAACAGTTAGCCATTGTCTGAAAAGTCCAGTGTTAAGCAACGTTTTACTTAAAACCAGGAAGAACATCTTATGACTCCAGGGATTCATTCCTCCTTCTTCCATCTGGGGCAAGGGTTGAAGCTGTAACCCAGAAAAATGGAGAAGCTAACTCTTATAAAGAAATCAAATAGTCTTAAAGACTCCAATGTTAAGTAGTCAAACTATCTTTTAAATCAAAGTAATTAATGAGTAATTATTCCAGTTATTAGAAATAATTGTCAATCAATTAATGCACAATAATTAATAATTAATAATTAATGCACAATAAAGTGGAGTATCAATTTTAAATTTTGCAATTCCTTGGGCCTCAGTTTACTCATGTATAAAAGCAATGGCTGAGAGTATATGGTGTTTCATGCCATTTTTTTAATTCTAAACAGCAAATTTTATGAGGCAATAAATCCATTTTATGAGATGCTTAAATATTGCCCTGATGTTTAACATTTTTAAAATATTTCTAAACTCTCTCAAAAATTCCATAGGTCTCAAAATGCTTACCCATTACTGTCACATCCTCATTTTTTTAACCTTCTTATGCAACCATCAAAAATGGCCATACAAATGATTTCGAAGTATGGCATTTAAGAACAGTATATAAGCAATTAAATAAGAACAAGGAGCTTTGTAGCAAAAGAAACAGCCACTTCTTTTCCCTCCACCCCCTCGACCAATCTCATAAGTAATTGGTAATGCCATTTGATTGTGTGTTTTGAAAAGAACATTCCTTTTATTCTATTGTGTGGCAAAGCTAGACAGTTATTTTTAGAATCGTCGAAAGAGGAAGTTCAACATTCTGGCTCCAAGGTTGGGAAAGCAACAAAAATAACATAAATACTGTTGTAACTATCTAGTTTCCAATGGAGAAGTAATTCAAAATTGAGACTTCCTCAAGTAAACTGTATTTTATGGGAACCTGGGAAGATATTGGAGGCTTAAAGAAAAAGCAATTAATCTCATCAATCTTCATGCTATTTATCTTATTTAAAAGATTTAGGCAATAAAACAGACAAATTATGTCATTAACCTCAGACACCTTGTCATACATAGTCTTAAAGTTTTGTTAATTCAGTTCCAGTTCCAAATGAGAAACCGATACTTGCCCCATACTGTCCTGATCACACCCCGTCTGAGATGCTGTCTTCACTTTTGAGAGATGTATCTTAGGAATAATATTGATAATCTTGAGAACTATAGGCACTTAATGAAGGCATTTCAGTTCATGTCTTATGAATTTTGAGAGAAGGTCCTGGTAATATTTAACTTGGAAAAGAGAAGGCTAAGGAATGATAGGTAGTTGTCTTAAAGTATTTGAAACTCTGAATTCCATCCAACATCAGTTATAATTCCTTTCTTTGGTATATTTAATACTTTTTACAACATACTTCTGCAGTCTTCTTATACTTTAACCCTCTACACACTCTAAGTCTTATATCTTAGAATCTAAAATCTTTGCTATTCCTCAAGCATGACACTTCATTTCATGCTTTCAGCACTTAGTCCAGTGTCTAAACTTACATGATAATTAATAAAAGTTAATTGACTGATTCAATGATTTTAAATTGGCTCTCTTCTAGGCCTGGAATGTTCTGCCCCTTCACGCTCATCTCTTAGTTTGTCTGATATTCTGCAAGATTCAACTCAAATCCCATGTTCTCTAGGCACATTTCCTGATCCTTCCTAACTGCTACTATCTTGTTTTCTGTGAATGCCTTCCATCTATTCCATATATATTTTGTATGCACTTTGATATTTAACTGTTGTCTTCTCCATTAGGGTTTTGGTTCCTAAAGGTAGGAACTATTAAAAAAAAAAAAACTTTATAATCTCCAGTGATTAGCAAAGTGCCTGGTACATAGCAAGAACTTGATAAATGCTTGTTGAATATCACAGAGAAGACACATTGAATTATTCCATTTGTTCTCAGAAGGCAGAATCAGGAGGTTGAAGTTGTAGAAGAGCAAATTTGGAATTGATGTCAGGTAATGAAACAAATGGGCAGCTATGTGGCACAATGGATAGAGTGTCTCATCTTCATGAGTTCAAATATGGCTTCAGACATATATTAGATGGGGACAGAGCCAAGATGGCAGAGTGAAAGCAGTGACTCACCTGAGCTCTGCACCAAATCTATTCAAAATTCTGTAAAAAGTGATTCTGAACAAATTTTAGAGTGGCAGAACCCACAAAGAGACAGCACAAGGCAGATTTCCAGCCTAAGACAACCTGAAAGGTCAACAGGAAAGGTCTACCGCACCAGCCTGAGAGAGGAGGGTCCAGAGTGAAGGGCACAATGGCAGACCTGGCCTAAACAAAGATTGAGCAGGCTTTGGGGATGGAATCACCAGCAGTAGTGGTGGGTTCTCAGCCCACTGATGCTAGAAACAACTTAGAAGGTCAGCAGGAGGGGTCTGTTGGAACTGTGTAAGAGAGAATCATGGTCCAGCACAGAGTGGCAGGGTGTGCAATACAGTCCCGGCACCAGCAAACCAGGAACAGGCTTTGGGAGTGACTAAATCAGCAGTGGTTGTGGCAGCAGTGGTGGAGGCAGGGACAGTGCTGCTCCTGGAGCTATTGGCCCACAGACTGAATGTTTGAAAATCTCCTATATGGACTTCTGGGAGCCAAGCAGTAAATAGTTCATACCCCTCTTCTCAATGGTAAAAACCCAGAGAATATTGTCCCGGGAAAAATCCTGAAGTAGTAGAGTCAGCAGAATGACTAGATACAGCAGTCTTTTAGCTCCTGAGGCTAGGGGGATTAACGGGAAAGAGCCATCTTGCTGTG
>NW_020954615.1:9377186-9384152 GCF_900497805.2 Vombatus ursinus | reverse complement strand
ATAAAATTGTCAATATACCCAAATCTGAAACCTCAGAGGGAAATAGAACTGAATTCAAGCCCCAAAAGCCATCTTGGAAGAACTCAAGAAGGATTTTAAAAGTCAAATAAGGGAGTTAGAAGAAAAATTGAACAATTTATTTTTTAAAAATGGGGAAAAAAAGTACTCTAAAGAAAATTACTCCCTAAAAAGTAAAATGGACCAAATGGAAAAGGAGGTACAAAAGCTAACTGAAGAAAATGATTCATTAAAAATTAGAATTAGGCAATTGGAAGCTAATGACTCTATGAGACATCAAGAATCAGTAAAACAAAATCAAAAGAATGAAAAAATAGAAGAAAATGTAAAATTCCTTTTGGAAAAACAACTGACCTGGAAAATAGATCCAGGAGAGATAACTTAAGAATTATTGGTCTACTTGAAAACCATGACGAAGAAAAAGAGTCTGGACAGCATCTTTCAGGAGATCATCAAGGAAAACTGCCCTGAGGGCTTAGAACCAGAGGGTAAAATAGTCAAAAGAATACACTGATCATCTCCTGAAAGAATTCCCAAATTGAAAACATCAAGGAATATTGTAGCCAAATTCCAGAATTATCAGGTCAAGGAGAAATCCTGTAAACAGCCAGGCATATTAGATGTGGGGTAAGTCATATAACACATTTGCCTCAGTTTCTTCACATGCAAAATGAACTAGAGAAGAAAATGACCAACCACGTCCAATATCTTTTCCAAAAAATATACCAAATGGGGTCATAAAGAGTTGGACATAACTGAAAAATGACTGAACAGCAAACAACAGATAAAACAAAAAATCCTAACAATGATAGCTGTCCTAAAATGAAATAAATTGTTGTAGGAAATAGTAGCTTCTACCCCTATGGTAATTTCCAAGCATAGAACATATGACACTTTTCTAAATGGCTTAATGCTACTTCTTTTATGGTCATCAGTTGGATTAGATCACTGATAAGGTACTTTTCAATGCTAAATTCTGTGATTCTGTTGAACACAAATAAGAAAAGGCAAGAGTCAGCAAATGTTATTTTGAGGCACATTTCTACACATACCCTTGGCCTTCAAAGCCTTGTATGTGTGTGTGTGTGTGTATATGTATAAATGTATATATACATGTGTGTATATATGTGTGTGTGTGTGTACCTATGTGTATGTATGTGTGTATATATACATGTATGTATGCATAATTGAAACACACACGCACACACACACACACACACATATATATATATATATATATATATATATATATATATTTCACTGTAGTCTACTCACATAAAGAAAACAGAACTTGGCAGCACTCATGATACATAACTAGTATCAGACAACTGGGGCCTCTTCCCAGAACACTGGCAACATTAGTTTTCCTAACAAACCTTAACGATAGTTTAGCAAGAATGATGGACCATTCGGTTTACCAATACATATCTATTAAGCATGAACTAGAATGATAAATTGTGAGGTATTGTGGTATTATAAGCTCGGCCCCTCCCCTTACCTGCTACTCCAGCTTCCCTTAGGTTTGGTGCTACCTAGCACAGAAAGGAACATTTCTAGTGCTATACACCAGGTCTATCAAGACAAAATGAAGAATGGTTCCTGCTACCTTACAGTTTACCTACTGTGATTTTAGAGCTCACTCTGCCAAGAAAGCCTGTAAGTCAGACAATCTACATTTTAGACAGATTAAACTTTGTGACATTGGGAAGTCACTTAACTTAATTGGGTCCCCAATTTCCTCAACTAGTAAATGAAGTTGTTATATTAGATGCCAAGTGAGGTCCTGAAATCTCTGACCCTAGTATCACATGACTACCAACAATTATGTTTTCTCCTCCTGATTTTCCATATGTCTGTGCTGTGCCCTGTGTCTGCTGGGCTCTCATCCAACACTTAACACATCTTTGTGTACCCAGGGCCTAGTCTAGAATAGTAGGTACTTAATAAGCACTTGCTGATTGATTGATTGATTGATGTCATGTCTTATGTGTAAATCATCATTGGCAACGTGCTACAGGCTGCTTACACCCACCATCTGTCTTTCCATTGTCCTCTGGGTTACTTTCAATTTTTATTCTTCCAAAACACTAGGGTTCTAAGAATACATAGCTTTCTTTACTTATTTTGAAATGAGATAGCTCGCTTATAAATGCTCTCTCCCAATAACATTTAACAGGTGAAAAATAAGAGTGAGGATTTTATCTTTTACAGTAAATGAAGCATCACGCATGGACTCCTAAGGGGTCATGGTCCCTAAAAGCTAACATCTGCAATGGTATTTTAGTCAATTGGAAGAAAGAAAGACATTCATTCCAGAAAGGATGTGCATATAGCTACTTCAGGGATGACCTCTTATATTGTGATTGCAACACTGACAATATGAACTCACAGCTTTATAACCCTACACTAACTAATGATGCCCTTCACACATGACAAGGCCTCAATAAATATCTATTGAATAAATGAATATCTAAAGAAAAATGAAAGCAGACTCAGAAAAGAAAATAGTGTTTTCATCTATATTGGACCCACAAAAAAAATCAGATGACTTTAAATTATCCTAAAATGAGTTTTTCCATTGTAGGGACAGCATGGTCTAGCGGAAAGTGCAATGTATTTAAAGTTGAGAGATATATGACTTCAAATCTCACCTCTGGCACTTTCTGGCTTTGTGATCCTAAGGAAGTCAATTAAGTTCTCTTAGCCTAAAAATTCTCAAGTGTAAAATGGAATAATGAGAACTGCAGTAGCTAACTCATAGGATTGTCATAGGACTGAAATGAAATGATGCATACTGAAATTCTATATAATAGCCCATTCCTATTATATAAACATCGATCAACCAAAAAGTGTCAGGCATTTTGCCAGGCACTGAGATACAGAGGAAAAAGCCAAACGGTGCCTCCCCTCAAGTAGATTGCATTGTAATCCATCACATAAAATGTCTCTCTAAGCCATATTTTCAAAGTAGGCTCATGCAAATTCTTGGTCTTGGGATAAATCCAGTTCTTTATTGTGAGTTATTCAGCCCTCAGCAGATACCACATGAAATAAAAGGTCTCTGGATACATTGCTGCCACCTACAATATCAGCTCCTCAAGGTAGCCTTCTGCAAATGCCTAGTTCAGAGTGGAGTGGACTGAAATTTTAATAAGAACTATAGAAGAATGGTAAACAGAGTTTAAATTCCTTTCTCATCATTGTCTGTGATTGCATTGTGATGACACAACACTATAATTTTTAAACTTTATTTTTCCATTAGCAAATGAGACTAATTGTAACTGTCATCTCTTCGATCTTGTGATTGATGAAAACTAATTAATGAACTCAGTATTTCAGTTGAATAATCTACAGAAAATATCATGGTAGAATGCAGAGTACATTCAATTTTAAGTCAGGAAGACTTGATTTCAGATCCATATCCAACACATGCTTTGTGACCCTGGGCAATATGTTAACCTCAGTGCGCTGCATTATGAAATGAGGTCATTGTAATTGGTGTTGTCTAAGATCTCTACACACTCCAAATTTATAGTTTTGTAATTCACTAGTAAAAATATTATGCTTTGCTTATAGGAAAGTTTGTTGCTATCATATGTTTTCAATGAGAGAAGTTAAACTCTTAGCCATTTCTTAACCAAGCCTCAATTACCTCCAGGTGCAGTGAGTTCTCCTTCCCTAGAGACTACCAAGAAGTGTCTGAGAGAACAGTTGCTGGACAGAGTGCAACAGGTTTATTTTTTTCCGATGCTGTGAGTGGAATTAGATGACCATTTTTGCATTTTTGCCTCTCTGATGTTTAATGAATCTCTGGCATCCAGAGATATTGTCTCTCAGGAGAGGTTGGTGGTTAGCATTACAATGGGCAGACAAAAGTCAATGCGTTTGAATGATGGCTTAGTTTGACATTTCTAGCACCTTTAAATTAAATAGAAATTGGAACACGTGCTTGAATCATTTCTGTAACTTCCCTGTGCCTCCCACAAAAAGAAAATTTTTGTAAGAAAAAAAAATGTTTAGTTACACTTCTGATGTAATGAGCACATCTGACAATGTATTCAGAATTCTGGCCCCGTAGTTCCCCACCACTCTGTGGATAGGAGGGAGTTATATTGCTTAGTCAGTTCTTTGGCAGGATTCCTGGTATTTCAATTGCTCAGAATTTTGTTTCACATCTTGCCACTTCCAACCACATCCCTCCATCCACTACGTTAGAGGGGTTTGTTGTTCCTAATTGTGCGTACTCATGCCCTCATTTTCTCCTGGCCTCTCTCCACTATGACAGGTGGCCTGGATGACTGGAATTGAATAGTTGATTCAACTTTGGCTGATGGAAAAAAAACACAAAAATAAAGGTGATTTGTTTATTTCCTACTGGCATCTGAACCTTGGGGTTCTGGGTTGTTCCTCTGTCACCAGTTACAATGAACACAGACAGCCCCATGACTTACGGTGCTGAATTTAGAACTGAGCAAGTCATATTCATAGATATGACTCTACCTCAGGGGTTTCTAATCTGTCTCATCTGTAGGTATTTTGAGAGGAGAAACAGCTGACCCCATCTAAATTCTAGTCCATTACTCTGGAGAGTCATGCTTTAGCCAGCAGACACTGAAGAATTAAATGTTCTTGGGACTTCTAAAGTGCTCACCTCAGGCACTTTGATCCCTTCTTTAAACCCTAGGATGAAAGACAAGTTGACTCAGGCCTCCCTTAGATTTTTCTAGGAGACTGGATCAGAATTTGGAAAAAGCATCAATGCCCTTTGAGGTCATTTGATGTTTTACCCTTGAGTACAAAGCTAGTACATGTAAGGAACAGACAGGGACAAAAAAAATAAAAGTTGGCAAACTGAGGGAAAGGAAGGAAGAGTGGTATCTGAGCCAAGTGGCTGGTGGTATTGGCCAGAGTGGTAGCCCCTATGATATTACTCTGGGTCTTTAGTTGTCAAGAAGAGAAGAATGGCGAATTAGGCTGGATAGATGACCATCATGAAGGTAAGTATCAGAGCAGATGGAAATTCCAAAATTGTGAGTCTTTCTGTCACAGGTCATACTCACAGATGCCGTATTGGAGAGGCAAGCATTGGCTTCAGAGGATTAATCTTTCAAAACTTCATGGGATTTACAGCTGTTGGATCCAGGAGAGGCATGGGGCATAAGGAAACATCTACTTAATGAAAATTGGCCACAAATTGTTTTTTTTATTCTGCTTTCTGCTGCTTTATTCACTAATAATAACCCTAGCTCACTTAATGCATTAAGATTTAGATACCGTATTCATTACAATACCCCTATTTGGTAGATTAAGGCATAGTGGATATAGTGCTAGACTTAGAATCAGGAAGATCTGAATTCAAATCCTTCATCAGGAAGATCTTGATCTTTGATTTTGATCGATTTCTCGATCAAATCCTTTATCAGGAAGATCTGAATTCAAATCCTCATTTATGAGTTTTGAAACCCTTGGAAATTACTGAAATGCCATTTATGAGCTCTGAAATCCTTGCCAAATCATAGAATGTGAGTTTCCTTTTTTGTGAAATTAGAGAATTTCCACTTCTAATTCTAAATCTCAGATCTTATCATCCTTTAGATTACCCTCATTTGGCAGATGGGGAGACTCAGGCTCAGAGACATGGTGTCACATGTTCACGGCCACATAGCAAGGATGAGAGTCATTCAAATCTAAATCTCTTGATTCCCTCTCGATGTAGCCAGGATGATTATAACAGTCATTACCTACAGTATTTCACACTAGGCTCATACAATGAAGATTCATTGTGGTTAGAGTTGGAAAGCTAGGTTGTATAATGAATAGATTGCTGGGCCTAGAGTCAGGAAGACTCATCTTCCTAAATTCAAATCTGACCTCAGACATTTACTAGCTGTGCGGTCCTGGACAAGTCACTTAATCCTGTTTACTTCAATTTCCACATGTATAGAATGAACTGGAGAAGGAAATGACAAACCACTCCAGCACCTTTGCCAAGAAAAGCCCAAATAGAGTCACCAAGAGTCTGACATGACTGAAAAATGACTGAACAACAACAACAAATTGTTCGAGTAGCAGAAAGATAGTGGATGTTAAAAATAAGCCTCTCTCACTCATTTCTTCTTTCTGTTTTTCTATCATGATCCCTCTATAAGATTGTCATTAGAGAAGGGTTCTCAGTGGAACAAAGACTTAGACCCATTTACTAAAGTATCCAGATAATGTGAGAGCAAATATTTAGATTTTTCCTTCTAGGAAATTAGTAGGACAGCCTCTGTGAAAAGTACAGGCACCTGTGAGTAAGTGAAAGGACTCCAAAGCTAGTGAGGGTTGAAGAATGTGTAAAATAGGAAGATAGCTAAGAGAGGGTTGATATTTCAAAGAATTCTAAGAGACACCCTTGTTTGGTGGCATTTATTTTCTTGTCAGCAAGTCTAATCCTGAATGCCTGTTTGAAAATAAAACCAAAAAAATGCAATTATTAATAATCAATCTATCCCTTTTACTCTGGTCACATGCCATGTAGAATATTTTGTTTACTTTTACAAAGCACATTTTGGGAAGGGCATGGGTAAGCTGGGTAGTTCTCAGGAAAGGGGGACCAGTATGGGGAAGGCCCTCAAATGCATGCCATGTTATAATTATTTCAACAAACAGGATATTTTGTTTGGAGAAAAGAAAAAAAAAATTACTAGTTGACACAATAGTTTTCTTCAAGTGTTTCAATTGCTGTCACATCCAAGGAAGATTTGGCTTATTCTGTCTGATTTCAGAAAAAAAAAATATCTAGAAGCAATTGGTGGGGAGTTGCAAAGATGGGAATTTAAGATCGATGCCAAAACATCAATAACTTTCCTAATGATTAAAAACATCCAGATGAATAAACTGCTTTGAAAGGTACAGTTTTACAAGCACACACACACACACACACACACACACACACATACACACACA
>NW_020954615.1:9366190-9377086 GCF_900497805.2 Vombatus ursinus | reverse complement strand
GAGAGAGAGAGAGAGAGAGAGAGATCACCTCTTCAGCCTTTTCTTCAAGAAAAGGCTGTATACTCAATGTGTTAAATGTGGTATTGGACATACCTTTTCAGCTATTGTCAAGAACTTTTATTTTGAGATTCCTTCCAACTCTGAAATTCTATGATTCTATAACTCATCCAGGAACCTTAGACCCTTCCATTTTGGATGACTTTGGAAAAGCAAAGAAGCTAAAAATTATGTAGGTTGGGGAAGTGTAAGGAAAGTTGAATTTAAAGTTGGGGACCTGGGTTTGAATGACTGGCATATAGGTTGCTGGTTTTGTGACCTTGAGCAAATTATTTCTCCATTTTCCATTTCTCCATTCATGGCCTCAGTTCATTCATCTATAAAACAAAGATATTAAAATCAGGATATTTGTTTTTCTAATCTGAGTTGATATGATAAAAGTATTATCATCTAATGAAATATATGATAGAATTTGTTATGCATCTTCATTGAATACGGTCAAGCAAAAGTCCGTGAATGATAATACAAATACTACTACTAATAACAACAACTGCAGAGGCCACCGAAAGATCGCTGTCAAAAGATATTCACAAACAGCAAGTCTGATCGTGTTGTTCACTTGCACAAGAACGTTTCATTTGCTACTTACTGGCCTTGCTGTCGTTCAGTCACATCAGGCTCTTGGTGACAACATTTGGAGTTTTCTGGGCAAAAATACTGGAGTGGTTGCTATTTCCTTCTCCAGCTCATTTTACAGATAAGGCAACTGAGGCAAAGAGACTTGTTCAGGGTCACATAGCTAATAATTTTGTGAGGTCAGATTTGAACTCGAGAAAATTAGTTTTCCTGACTTCGGGTCTGGCACTTTAAACACTGTGCCACTTAAGTAACTCACCTTCATGATGAAATAGGTACTACTGTTAGTCTTTCTGGCATTTAATGTCCATCACAATTTAGTTCCAGCTTATATTTGGATACTCTTCTCACATAATTTCCCCTAATGCACTCAATATTTCAGCCAAACTGGTCTACTTTTTTTAAAATTTTATATACAACATTCCATCTCTTTCCTACCCATCTTTGCCCAAACTACCCTCCCCAACCTAACCCATCTGAAATGATATTATTCATCTACACATCTTAGATTCTGTATCTTCCTTTTTGATTCAGCTCATTTACCATATCTTCTTCTAGGAAATTTTCTGTTGATTTTTCTAGCCCCTGCTTGTTAATGGGGCTGCCTCAACACTAAAAGTACCTTGTATTTTTTTATTCTCTATATTTGCTACATCATTATCTCTTAGATGTGCCCCGTCGTGGAATGTAAGCTTCTCGAAAGGCAAGTACTAATTGTTTCAGTCTTTATTTCCCTAGTGCCTTAAATAATATCTGATATATGATAATCAAATAGTAAATGATAGTTGGATTGAATTCAATTGAATTACATACAGTATCTCCTTAATGGTCATTTAACTAAAGCCAGAAATGTCCTGGAAGCTTCCCTGTGTGCAGGATAAACAGGTTGTTTTCTGTTCATTTGTTTGTTCCTTCCCCAGCATCTTGAAGTGTGATCTCACACAGATGCAATTTGAGGGTCTTCTATTCTTATTCAAATAATTCAATTTAGCAAGCAGGCATTAAATGTCTACTATGCATAAGGCACTTTGCTTTATCCTAGGCTCACACAGACAAAAAGGAAGCAGTTCTTGCCTTCAGAGAGCATGACAGTGAATATATGTGACATTTAAGCAGGAAGGCAATGGAGGTGGATCTTTGCCCAGATAGCCAGGAAGCCATTCAGCAAGAGAGCTCAATCGTCAGGATTCTTTCTTTAACAGGAAGGAAAGCCATATCTGTAAATGTAAATCTCTTTGATCACATGGATTGTGAAGATAATATTGGTCCTCAAATAACTACATGAGCTAGACTTGCTTTCATTTTTGGGCTAAAATCATTGTATCTCATTTCTTTATTTCCTCCAAAGTTCCAGCATGGTTGCAAGCATAGTTTGCATTCTAAACTAAGTTGTCATTGAGTCTGTCAGATATATTCAGCAGAATTTAAATTATCTTGTGCTGGGCTATAAAGAGAATGAGCAGTCACCAACTATTGACCTTCTCGTGTTTCCATACACACATCACATATGAAATATAATTGAGCGCCAAATAAATCTTTCCCATCATATTTAGATGGGAAGAACAAATATTGCATATGAAAATGGGCTTGGGTAAATATGGTGGCAGAGGAGTCACAAGTGGGCTAATTGATCCTTCAAGGCTACAGTCAAGTATTTCTTTATAGTATTTATTATACAGTGATTCTATAAATTATTCCCAAACTGTTTTGTGAAGTTCAAATAACTTTATTAATCAAAAAGTGCCACTTATTTTAATATTTTATTGCAAATAAAAAAGAGATTCTGAATCTGAATTGTGGCTCTTACAAAATGTTGGCTACATGACAGGTATGCAGAAGGTGAGATATCACTGGAGGAAAAATAAATAAATGGCATTATTACATAAGAAGAAAAAATCATGACAAAACAGAGTTGTTTTTTCCCCAAGGTGGGCATTTACTGTGACTGGTTTATCTACTCCCCAAGCCTATTCCACAAGCCAGAATTTTTCTTTCCTTGCTTTCTGTCTTGATCACCCTTTAAATTGATTTCATCATTCCCTCTATCTTAGCATTTATTTTTTTACTGACACTCCCCCCAAGTATACCTTAAGCTCAATGAGGGCAGAAGTTATGTCATTTTCACCTTTATCTTGTCATTTAATAGTAATGCTCAGTCCCCTGAATCACTGGGAAACAGGTCATTTCATGGACAATCATTGAATTTGTGTTTGTGGAAGCCAATGTGTCCACAATTTGTGTTTACCTAAAATCAAGATTGAACAGATGAGAGAGTAACCTATATTTATTCATTCATTCAGCAAGCAATGGGGCCATTGTTTGTGTTCAGAAATTACCATTGTTTTGAATATAGCCTCATCATCATAAGAGGCAAATTGATATGTTGGATAGAGAGGTGGAATTTGAGTCAAGTCTCACCTATGACACGTTTGCTGTTTGAACAAGGTTAAATCACATTTGGACACTTTATTTTCCCTCTACTGGATGGAGTAGGGGGTACAATGTTCGACTTGGAGGCAGGAAGAAACCAGTTTAAATTCTTCTTCATTTATTTCTTATAAATGACAACTTGTTTGAACATCAGTTTCCTCTTTTATAAAGCAAGTCAATAAGAAAACATCTATCTCACAGGGTTTTTGTGATAATCGAATCAGGTAACACATGGAAGAGGATTTTGGAAATCTCAAATTGACATATAGCAGTAAACACAACATTAACAACAAACAGTAGCTATTTTTCATTGCAACTAACCTGGGAATCTGGGGTGAGTGGGATAAGTAAGTAAAAGGCAAACTCTTTGAGAACAGAAATTATTTAATATTTTATCTTGCTACTCCTGAAGCTATTAGAATGAAAATGCTTGCTGAATGAATGAATAAAAGTATAGCACTCTAGCATCCCTTCTAATCTGATGACTTTAGGTAAACACACAACTATTATAAGCACATACGTGAACAGACAAATTAATGAATGTCAAAAAAACGGAACTATTTCTCAGGGGTGCCAGGGGCTTGAGCACCACTGAGTACCTGAAGCCTGCCTTAAGTAAATTTGATAGGAATAGCCATGCCCCAGATTTCAATACCCTCTGGCTACAGAATCTCCTAGCTCTTTTACTCTACTCTAACTCAGTGTTCTCTCATCATATTTCCACCTTCCCAAGTCCCATTCTCTCTCAGCTGAACTCTCTGATTGTGAAAATTCATTAATCAAATAAACTACTCTACTTGGAACTGTTAATTCCCATTATATTAATAGTCTCCATTTTTATCACTACATTTGACTTACAAATGTAAGAACATTTCTTCAAAATAACCTTATGGAACAGAACATGATCAGATCCACTTTCCTGATGATAGATATAAGATCCATATATGTTAAATGACTTGTCCTTTGTCACACAACTAGTGAACACTGGGACCTAAGTTTAGACTCAGCTTTCTTCTGACCACATCTCTTCCCACTATTGTACCATAACATTCAAAATTTATCCCAGGTTTAGGCATCTGGATGAAACATGACCAAAAATATATGTACTTTGGATTTAGAATCTGCATTCAAAGACTAACTCCCACCTATGGGGTATTTGTCCTTGAAAAAAAGACCTTTTACTTGACTAAGCCTATATTTTTATCTGTAAAATAACACTATTGGAATTCATAATCTCTGAGATTCCTTCCAGATTGATCATTCAGTCAATCTATTAAGTGCCCACCATCTGCCAGGAATGTGCTAAGCACTGGGGATGCAAAAAGAGGGAAGATATAGTCTCCACCCTCAAGGAACTTATGATCTATATGAGCTGAATTCATATCCCAGCTCTGCCTCTTATAATCTGTGAGACCTTAGTCAAGTACCTTAACTTTTCTGTGATTGTTTTTACATATATCAAGTGAAGAATTTGGGCTAGATGTTGTCTAAGGTCCCTTTTAGCTCTAGTTCCCTGATTTTATATGGCCTGCTTTCATAACCCCACTCTGCCACTTGCTACCTGTGTGGCATTAGATATCAGCCTGAGCCTTGTTTTCTTCATGTATAAAATGAGGAAACTAGACGGTATAGTAAGTAGGACTCTGGACCTGGATTCAGGAAGTTCTAAGCTCAGTCATTTGCTATTTGTGTGGCCCTGGGGAAGATACTTAAAAGCATCTCTGCCTCAATTTCCTCATTAATTTTATGGACCTAATTTACCTTCCAGTATTGCTGAGAGGATGAAATGAGGTGACATTTGTAAAGCACATCGCAAAACTTAAAGTGTTCTATAAAGGAGAGCTATCATAATAATATGATGGATTTAGCTTAAATGTCTTCTAAACATTCATTCTAGAGCTAAACTTATCCTCCTAAAGCCTGGATTCAAAAACAGTACTTTAAGATTCGAATTATTTCACATGCACCTGTTCTCACTGAGCACCAGTACATGCCTGTGAGATAAGCACACTGGGGAATTTTACAGAATAGAAAATGAAGAATCAGGTCAAATTAATTAATTGAACAGTTAACAAACTTTTATGAAGCTCCCAGCCCTGGGTCAGGCATAAGTGCTGATGATATAAAACTGAAAGGGAGACAATTCCTTCTCATATTCTAATGGAGAAGAAACATTTACATATGTAAGTATATAGAGAATTTATACAGAATGATTTCTGCATAGCAACAAAGCTAGTGAGGTTCAGAGGAGGGAACAGGAACCCAGGTGTCTCCCACTTCCAATCCATCCCTCTCTAGGCTATTTTGAACATTCTGGAAAGCCAGGCCATATCTGATGGTCAGAAACCATCTTCTTGACAGCTACTTGCAGGATGTGACAGGCGCAGAGCTGAGGCTAACAGCTATCCAAGGTTTGCCATTTTGAGTTTTAGTGAGGAAACATTTGCTAAAACAAGATAGAAATGGAGGAGAGAATGACTTAAAATATAAATATTCCAAACACTGTCTCTCTTTAGGCTAATAACCATCCCCCTCCCCCCCAAGAGAGCTTTCTCAGCAAACTATACTGTTCCAAAATTCTCTGCCTTGATGTGTTCCTGCAATTGCAAATCAGCTCAGTGCCTTAAACCAATGGGGCATGGCATCAGCCTATCATTCTGAAAGCATATTGCACGGGGGCCTGGGAATGTGTGAGGGGGACAAACAAAACAGTGGTTTCCTGACAAAGTACACCGGAATAGACTCCCGTTTGAATGTGCTTGCAAAGCACATCGAAGAGGGCCCTTGTTTCCTCCCCTGACTCCAGCAGCTATATCACACTGAAACAGCTGAACAGGAAGGGCATTCTGGGTAATGGCATGCAAATGTAAGCATAAACCATCTCCTTTTGGCTTCTGAGCATGGATGATGGAAACTGAAAAGCCATTCCAAAAACCAAGCCTTGTTCATATAGAGTTGGAACATCCTTTGTTACATTTACTGGGGTATAAAATGGGACTGAGAAACAAATTATCATTTCATTTCTTCAATTTTCATTTCCCACTCACTTGGTGAGGTCCTTGATAGACAGCAATGACATAGTGGATAGAATGCAATTCTTAGAGTCATTAAGACATGTGTTCAGATCTTCCTGTGATTTGGGGTAAATTATTTAATATGTCTTTAGTTGTAGACAACTAAATGCCAAGTACTTATCAATGACATCCCAACCCTGTTGATGTAGGACATCCTCCATGAAGTCACAGATACTTCACGTGTTGGTAATTACTCACTTAGGAACATGTTAATGAGGAGGAGAAAGGAAAGAAAGAAAGAAGGGATTTGACTGGTTCTTTAATATTAGTGCCAAAGCCTCTGAGACTCATTCCAATTTACTTTGTATATATTATCATGTATACATGTGAGTACCTTCCTAAAGATCATTTTCTGTTGTAAATTTTCAATTTATCTTATATATAACCTATTTGTACATAGTCCTTCCTATGCTTCACTCCCATTAGGCTGAGAGCTCCTTGAAAGTAGGGACTGTTTTCATCTTTCTTTGTATCCCTAGGGTTGAGCACAGTGCTTGGCACATATAGGGCTTAATAAATGTTTATTGACTGACTGCATAACTCATTTTCATGTTAGTGCCCTCATTACAATGTGAGCTCCTTGAGAGCAAGAGCTGTTTGGGTTTTTGCCTTTCTTTGTATCCATATACCTTAAGGCAGTGCCTAGCACATAGAAGGTGCTTAAAAATGTTTATTGACTGACTGAATAACTTATTTTCATGTTTTCTCCCTCTTTAGAATGTGAGCTCCTTAAAAAGAGGGACTTTTTTTTCCCGCTTTCTTTGTACCACCAGCACTTAGGACTGTGCCTGGCAGATGTTAGGTGCTTAATGAATACGTGTTGACTTACTGACCAAATAGTTGTTTCCCTCAGTACAATGTAAACTCCTTGAAGGCAGGAATGATTTTCACCTTTCTTTGTGTCCCATTGCTTAGAGCAGAGGCATTTAGTAAGAACTCAGATGTTTATAGTCTTGCTGGACAATTCAGAACAGGACAGTCCAAGAATAATTCCGAGTCAACTGCACTGTTTAGCTTGAGAGCTCCTTATGAATTTTCATTTCAGAACAACAATCAAGGTAGCAGAAAAGGTGACATTTGCAAATGCTGTGCTGGCAAAAGAGAAACAGGAACTGGCTACTTAAAAGAGGCATCCAGCTCTGACAGTGGCATGTTCTTTTCTTTGGAAATGATAAGAGGATTGTAGTTAATTCGGCTATGGGAAAAGGGCACTTTCTAGGTGATGAAGTTATTGGTCTATAGCAGAGAGAAAATAGGATAGTAACTGTGTGACTGTCTTGTTTCTTCCACTAACAATGCTATGAGTGTGCTTGCCCTCATCTTGTCTCATGAGGCTGTTTATTATTGGAATATGGGTGTTTTACTATTGTAGAAATCTTGTGCCCAAGCTGGAAAAAAGAGAAAGCTGGAGAGAAAACGGAGCTGGTGGCTGCAGCTGGAGACATCTTTGTTTGTTTCATGTTAACTTGAGGGATTTACCATAAGCCAAGGTGAGAATCACAGAGGTTCAGAAAAAGAACATATGTTTGCTTTTCATTCAAGGGTAATAACAGGCCACGTCTGGTGATCTGGAAAGACATAATGTCCAGTGTGTGGAAACCCAAGAGCTCAATATGCGCTAATGATGTGGGGCAGCAGCCAAGGAAACCAGTGTGATCCTGGTGGGGGGTAACTGATAGGCAAGCCCCAGGCCTCTTTCAGATCCATGTAGTAACAAAGGAGTTAGAGCAGAGATTCTGAACTCTGTGTGTGTGTGTGTGTGTGTGTGTGTGTATGTGTGTGTGTGTCTGTTTGTGTGTGTCTGTGTCTGTGTCTGTGTCTGTGTTGGTCCCCTTTGGTAGTCTGGGGAAAATCTTATGAAGTGTTACTGAGAAAGAAATTTTAAATACATAAAATAAAATAAATAGAATTATGTATATAGAATAAAATGAGTCCATGTGCATAGAATAAATTACATACATAAAATAAAATACATAGAATAAATACATTGAAATAGTTATCAATTATTTTTTTTAAATGGACCCTACATTCAGGTCTTGAACTAGCAGGAGGAAGGTGTTTAGAATGTTGTGTGGACAGCATGGGAATGATTTGTAGGAAGATAGGTGAGAAATGCCCAATATCAATTAATTAATAAGCATTTATTAAGCACTAGATACTGTGCTAATTACTATACATGAAAAGGCAAAAAAAAGAAAATGAATCAGGTAAGTACCTTCTTTTATCAGATAAAACATGTACCCAATGACACACATGTACATACATATACAATTATAGTAATTATTTTTTGGTGGGGGAAGGAGTAACCTGGAGAAATCAATACAGATCCCATAGAAGATATCACACATGTACTTTCTGTTAAAGAGGATAAGGGTTCTAAGAGACAGAATTGAGGGGGTGTGCATGCTGTGGGGGGCAGCTTGTGCACAAACATTGGGAACATAGATGGAATGTCATATGTGAGTAACAGCAGAAATTTCAGTTTGGATGGACTGAAGTGTTTCTGAAAGGAAGCAGTGCCTAGGATTTGGGACAGGGTTGTGAAAGACTTTGCAAGACAAATAAGTACTTTTGTATTTGATCCCAGAAGGGTAGGGAGTAAATAGAATCTGTTGAGTAGAGGAGTGATATGGTAGCTATAGCACTTGGTCACTTGGAAGTTGAATGGAGAATTGAATTGGAAAGAAGAGAAACTTGAGGCGAGAGATAAATCAAGTGACTTTTGCCATCATGCAGGAGAGAGGAGAAGAAAGTCTCGATGCATCATATCTGCATTGGTGGAAATGAATGCAACCCCTGACACATTCTGCAGAATTAGAATAGAACACATGATACTCAGGTCTAGGAACCATAGTTCAGGCATGACAATGCTAAGCTAGAGCATGTCCAGAACCATCTGCAGTTCATGACAGGAGGAAAACTTACAGAGACTGGGGACGTGGACTTAAAAAAGAAAGATTTAGAGAGACACAGCATAGTATTTGAGGAAAAGGATATATACTTGCTATATCTGAACACAGAGGACAGGTTAAAAACAATTTCTGAAAGATAGGAAGAAGCACATTAAGGCTTGATATTGGAGCAGAAAAAAAAAAAACACAAAAATGAGATCTTTCCAAAAGGCAAATTGTCTGTTGATGGATTTGTGTCTTTTTGACTGCTGTTCACAGTTTGTGTAACTGAAGAGGGCTGTGTTGGTATCCTGATGAGCTCTGACTTCAGTGTAGAGAAAGACCCCAAGAATAAATGCTTTCAACACCCTTCATCTGCCTGCTCATAATAGTGCTCAGATATCCTGGAGAACAGCCAGGCCAGACACTAGCCAGGGAGACTGAATGTGATGCTGACTGGAATGAATAATAATTTATCATATTAATATCATTTTTAAAGGTTTGCAAATCACTTTCCATATATGAGCACTTCTGATCCTCCCCATGATTCTGGGAGGGAGGTGCTTTTATTATCCCAAATTGACAGATGAGAAAATTGTGGTGGTGACTTTAACAGACTTGTCCAAGGCTATCTAGCCAGTAAGAATCTGAGATAGAATTTGAACTCAGATCCTCATAACTCCAGGTGCAATGTTCTTTTCACTATCCCTGGCTGCCTCAGCTGGATTACATGGTCAATAGGACCTGAGTTCAAATCCGACCTCAGAGCAAACACTTGACATTTGCTAGTTGTGTGACCCTGGGCAAGTCACTTAACCCCAATTTCCTATAAATAAATAAATAAATGAATGAATGAATGAATGAATGAATGAATGAATGAATGAATAGATAGATAGATAGATTAATAAATAAATAAATAAATGGAATGGATTGACACCTTGCCTTGATACTTATTAACTATGAGATCTCAGGGAAGTGTCTTCTCATCTCTGGGTCTCAGTCACCTGATTTATAAAATGATTTGGTTATACTTCATATCTCTAAGGACCTTCCCTTCTCTAAGCCTTTAGCCCAATGCAAGACTGTTAATAGTGTAAACTTCCTGTGAAACTAACATTTAAAAGGAATACAATGAATGTGAACCAAACCAAAGCAATGCAAAGGAAGACTTGAGTCTTTTTTTTCTTTTTCCCATAAAGGAAAGAAAGAAGGAAGGAAAGAAGGAAAGAAAATAATTTGCTTATCTCTTTCTTCTCTGCTAATCTCCATTACAACAATACTTTTACTATCCCCTATATTCTCCTTTTTGCTCCAATACCTAATGGATGGTTGGCAGTCATTCAAGGCCAATTCCTCCATTTGTACAAGATCACCAACCAACCAAGCAACTAAAAACCAGCAAGAGTTTATTTAACACCAGCTTTAGGCCGGTATTGAATGGGGAAGATCCAATAGCATACATAGTACAATATTGGCCTTCAAGAGCTTATACTGTTTTGGGAGACCCAACATATAAACATATACACAGAAAGTGAGAAGTAGAGTTGAATGTCAAACTTGATCTTATGATTCATTCAGTGTTCATTCCCCTAACCATGCTTAATCCATAGTGTATGAATGTATAGAGAAGGATCAGATGACTGCAGAGGAACACTTTCTGCTTTAGTCCTACTTTCTATGCACCTACTTTCTATAGTCTCTTCTTCTACTAACCAAGAGGAGTTACTGATCTTGGGATTTCATTTTAAAGAAAATATATCACCTGTGAAAGTAGAGATTTAAAGTCTTCTCTCAAGACAAAAGTTTCAGAATGAGCATCAATTCTTCTTCTTCTTCTTCTTCTTCTTCTTCTTCTTCTTCTTCTTCTT
>NW_020954615.1:9310835-9366180 GCF_900497805.2 Vombatus ursinus | reverse complement strand
TTCTTCTTCTTCTTCTTCTTCTTCTTCTTCTTCTTCTTCTTCTTCTTCTTCTTCTTCTTCTTCTTTCCTAAATTACACAAATCTATAAGACAGATAGCACAGGACAAAGAATGTTCATTCTGGTGTCAGGAAGTCCTGAGTTCAAATCCAGCCTCAGAGAGTCACTAGCTGTGTGACTCTGGGCAAATTGCTTAACCTCTGTTTGTCTCAATTTCTTCATCTGTAAAATGTGGATAATCGTAGCACCTATCCTCCATGGTTGTTGTTAAGACCAAAGGAGATGATAATTGTGAAGAATTTAACACCTAGTAGGTGTTATATAAATGTTAGTAATGATGATGGTGATGATGATGATGATGATGATGAACACAGAAAGGACTCTCTTTTTGTGTCCCTCTTGTAATATAATGTCTCCTTTTGTACATTTATAGCTCTTACAATCTTACAACCTAACTCTGATCTTTTGCAAAATGATGGTGCCTTTCAACCCCAATGGTGTTTATTCATAATCAACAAGCATTCTCTTCTCACTTAGATAAAACCCACAGAGCTGTCTACATTACAAATTGAGGCATGATCAGAATTGATACATTTTAATGATACCAACTAAATACATTTGGTTGATGCCAACTCCCTCTGGTGAAGTATTTCCAATGAGGATCTAATGACTGTTACTGTCTCCCAAACCTGAACATGTACAAGATAACTTTCAGCCTAACCAACAAAAAAAATGCCTGATAATTGCCTTGGAGCCAATTTTCCCCCCTCAGCAGAGTTCTGGTGCTCATCATAGTATACTGTACTAACCATATTATTGGAAGGATGAGCTATTCATTGGTAAGAACCAGCTGGGTTGGGTGCAGTATGCTCTAACAGCGCAGGGAAAGCTAGAATTATATCCCTTCTCCCAGGCTCACTAATTGAGTCACCCTGGCCAAGACTCAATATGTCTCTGACATTTCATTTTCCAATGAATAAAATAGGATGACAAAATTTCTGTTTACTTGCTAGGGAGGTTGTGATGCACAAATGCATTTTTTTTAAAAATGTATTTGTGATTTCATAGGTTTAGGGAACTCCCAGAAAGAAAGCTCCCTTCACCAATGCAGATGTGTACATGGTCTTCAGTTTATGATTTTAGAGAGGTGCCTATGGACCTGAGCAGTGAAGTGATTTAGCCTTCTTAAATTTCACAGTATATTTCAAAGGTGAGACTTGTTTGAAACTTTTTTTTTTTGCTGAACCTAAACCCAACTCTACCTATAAAATCATAATAATGCAATGATTACATATAAGATGATTTGAAACTTTAAATTGGATATATATATAGTATATATGCACATATATTGTATATATAGAATAGTGCTCTTTAATAAACAGATCTATTATAGTGATAATAATCAATAAATCAACATTTTAAGTGTCTAACATGTGCCAGGCACTGTGTTAAGCGTAGGGATACTTTAGTAAAGACCTAGCTTTGTTGTCCATGGCACCAAAGTCCATAATTTCATCCTTCATTTATTAAACCAACATTTATTTCTCTATTGCCTTCAATGTGAAATACACCAGCCCTGCCTGATGGAAGGGATGTAGAGAGACATGGACTTTGCCCTTAAGGAGCTTTCAGTGCATTATGGAGTGTATTATTTGTCTAAAGATGAGTGTAGTCTAAAATAGTTATAAGGGGGTTTCAGGAGGAAAGGAAAAGGGCTCTAAGAGCCCTAAGGAGGAAGAGATCATGCCGATATAGAGGAAGCAGTGGGATATAAGTCTGTTGTTTGCATGATTGCCTGAGGTTTCCCTCTTTATTTTACTCACTTCTTATAGTTTATCATTTTCTTTTTATGGAATCCCATAACATGAGAATTCTTTCCAGACACAGGGGCATAAAGGTGACACAGTAGATTTTAACATCTATGGTCTCTTCAAAGCAAAACGGCTACTTTTTATATAGCATATGCTACATGCACTGCCTTACATGTATTAGAACTAGTGTAGCATACTGAATAAAATGACAGCAAGCCCAGGGGTGAAGTCCTGCTTCTGACATGTATGAAATGTGTTACCCTGGACAAGATACTTAACCTCCTAGATATCTAGGAAAGTTCTATAGCCCATCTACTGCAAAGTAGATGCCAAACTTCATTGATAAAGATTTTCTTATTGTGGAATTACATAAAACAATAAAATGTCATATCTAGTCCATATCTCCTTACATGTATCGTCACTTGAACCTCACAACACCTTTGTAAACTGCGCAATTGTAAGATATGCAGCTGTGGTGGGGGTTTTGGCATTAATATTGTGGCCTTGTTGTTGTTACTTTCCTGGGTTACTTAAATTCTTATGTAAATTCCCAACTTCTGCAAGAAGCCTTTCTCAATCCTCCTTGATCTTAGTGGATTCCCTTTCTTGAGTATTGCCAATTTATTTTGTGCATAGAAGGTGCTTAATAAAAATCTCTTTTCTTATGGACACTTTGAATTATTATTCCCATTTTACACATGAGGAAACTGATGTGCATACCTCTCAAGTGCTTGACCTGAGATCACACACTGTTGCTTGTTAGCAAAAGAACCATTATTGAAACGCTTGTCTTCCAACTTTAGATACAATTTTATTTTCATTGTCCCACTTCTGCTTTCCATGGTGCTAGAATATCAGTGGGTGGAATGTCCAAGCTCTTTTTTTTTCCTCCTGAGTTCCTCAGTTTAGTTCTGTCGATTCAGACCTGGTGTGCATTGTAACAGATATCCTAGGGTTATGGAATGCAAAGCAGATTATCTGAAGTAATCATATGAATGTCACTTGGGTTGTACACATTTTCTGTGATTACAACCTTAACAAAGGTACAACCAGCCCCCTTGGAAGAAAGCATGCATTCTGTGAAGAATGTATACACAGGATGTCTTACCGTTCTGTCCATGACGGATGAGCTTTACAATAGAAAGAAGAGCCCAGGGTATCATTTGGCATTTCATCTGTAATCTCACCACATCTCCACTGAAGAGGGATGCATATATATGTACATATATACATACATTCATATACACACATATACATATATATACATATGTACATATGTGTCTGTATACCACAAATACATACATACATATGCATATATATATATATTCAATTAAACACACATTTATAATATGCCTGCTGTGGTCCAGGTACTGTCAATATCAAGAAAATATTAAAATCTCTACCTTTGAGGATCTTATCTTTGGCTTGGATAAATAGATACAAAAAGAAAGACTAATGGGAAAAATGTAAAAGCAAAACATTCAATAAGATGAAATAAGCAACAATAATTTGTATATCAGAGAAAAGATGGAGTCAAGGAAACATTTTTTGTGTGTAATTTCAAAAGGAAAAGAAAAATTGGCTGTGAGTGCTTATAACTACTAAAATTTTGGAGAGTACAATTATGACTATGAAAATAAAACTTTAAAATGTTAAAATTGTTATACTCCAGGAAGAAACTGGGATATTAGAATAAGATAAAGATGAATGGACCCCTATTGTGTCTTGAGGATGTTCACGCAATTATAGAGTTGGAAAAGATGTCAGAGGGCGTGCAGTACAATGGATGCCTGATCCCCTCTTTCAAATACCCAACAAATAGTTACTGAGCCTCTCTCTGAAGCTCTTCAATCAGCAGGAGCTCATCAGCACCTGAGACAGCTCTCACCCCTTTGGAACAGCTCAATTTGGTATTTCAAGAATGTGATAGTGAAAACTCAAAATGAATGGGTGAAAATTATTTTAAAGCCTTTCTCAAATAGTGTGCTAAGCAAGGGTGGGTGAGAGAGGCAGACAGAGACAAAGAGAGAGACAGAGACAAAGAGAGGTAGAGAGACAGAGAGATATAGGGATAGACAGAAACAGAAAGAGAGAGAAAGACAGAGAAAGAGACAGAAAACAGTTAAGCAGCTGTCAAGTAGTCAGTGACAGCCAGATTAAAAAAAAAGAGCAAAAATACAGAGAAAGAGACAGGGAGGGAGGGAGGGAGAGGTGGGAGAGAGAGACAGAGAGAGACAGACAGACAGAGAGAGAGAGAGACAGGAAAAAGAGGCTGAGTGACATAGAAAGGGAATAACAAAGAGAATGAGAGAGGTTTGTTTTTTTTTTTTTTTCTCTTCTAATAGAAGAACTAACTCTCCACAGAAGGGTAGTGAACAGAGAAGTTGGTGAGGTAGAAAGCAGGATCGGGGCAACCACAGTCCCAAACACAGAGACAACATTAGGAGGGCTGCAGTGCTGGCATGAGGTGAGGTGATCCTCTCTTGAAATGAGTATTGCCATTTTTAGAATGTTCCTCTATTTCAGTGCAAATGGCCAATCACATCTAATGTCCTACTTCTTGCTGGTCCTCTACCTCATATCTTATCAAATGTCAGACAAAAGCTGAGACAAAGTCCTCCCTGTCTAGGACCCTGAGGCTAATGATAGAGGACTAGATGAGGGATTTTCTTTTCTCTCCCCTGAAATACACTAAACTGCTCCTGCTGCCAGAAACCAACTGGTTGTGAACCCAGTGTGACACCTTGTTCTATATATTATAAATAACCATAGAAAATGGCTCATTTTCAGAGGTCCACTTTTCTCAAAGAGATTTCACTCTTTAACAGTGTTTCTCCTTGTATTGGCTTGTAACTATGTACGAAAAAAATACCTGTACCTTAAAATATAAAGTGTTTTTTTTCTATGACATTACATGTCTGTGAACAAGTAAAATAATAGAGGCTACAAGAGAAAGAGTCTCATTATTTTGGAATGGCTGGTTTTGATTCAATTTACTCCCCACCCCAATTTTTTCCTTAGGTATATGCTGTGGGGAAAAGCATGAGAGACAAAAAGAAACAAAAAAGAAACAAATAGATAAATGAATGATGAGAAACATTAAAAAATAATTGATATGAGTTTCAATGGGGGTATCTGCTTCAGAGAAACAGCTCATAAATGATCCTTGCCTAACCATTCCATGGAGGCACCTGTCTAGGTTTTTCCATAAGAGGCTCCATCTCTTCTCCCTTCTGACCTCCCCTCCTATAATTCAGATCACTGATTAATACTTTGAAAAGTTCAGGCTAGAAACAATTGACTATAAATAAATATATGTTAATATATTACCATATTATATGCAACATATCAACATAATTGTGTATATATAATGCACATTAACTTATTATATATGCATATAAGTTATATGTGTTATTAACATAGTATATGTGCCATTATGCATATTTGTATAATGTATTATGTATATATACACATGTATACTGTATGCATGTGTGTGTATATATATGTGTGTGTGTGTGTGTGTGTGTATACAATATACACATGTGTACACCCACACGGGGTTTCTGGGTAGTGCAGTGGATAGAGTACTGGGTCTAGAGTCAGAAAGACTCCTCTTTCTGAGTTCAAATCTGGCCTCAGACACTTAATAGTTGTGTGACCTTGGGCAAGTCACTTAACCCTGTTTGACTCAATTTCCTTACCGGTTAAATGAGTTGGAGAAGAAAATGGCAAACTACTCCAGTATCTTCACCAAGAAAATCCCAAATGGGATCATGAAGTGTTGGACATGATTGAAAAAATGACTGAGCAACATATATACACATACGTATATGCACATGTAAATAACATTTGGTCTGTGCTTCTGTATTATGATACTACAATTTTATTCCATTTCCAAACAATTGCTTTTACCTAAGCTGAGCTGGACATTGCTCATTTTTTTAAGGCCTAATGGCACATGCTTGTATGCCTTTATATTTTTTTTGAAGAAACACTGATTATTAATACATTGCTGCATCAGTACAAAAGTAGATGAATCCAGCCTCCAATTTCTTTTTTTCTTCAGGGATATTTGCCAAACCTACTTTCTAAGCCTAGGGTGGTGCCAACTATCTGGTAACCTTTGTAATTAAAATTGTTTCTTTCTGATTAATTTTGGGACTTAAAGTCCAATTAGGATCACTGATTAATTCCTTGTAAAGCTTAGGCTGGAAACAATTGACTGCAAATAAAATAAAGAAAAAATATCATCATAGTTTCACTGTCAAAGATTAAGCAAATGTCTCAAAGCAGATGATGGCTGGGAGCTGGAAATTTCTATTATAAGAGCCTGATTCAGCAAATCTAGGTTTTAATCCTCACTGTTACCAACTGGCTTTGTAACCTCGAGTTCCCATCTTCCCTTTGTGTTGCATGGAGGTTTTAATAACTACCTCATCTCCTCTGTCAGATGTCAGAAAAAAAAATAAAATGAGAGTATTATTGCAAAAGATTTCCTAAAGTATCAGGAGTAGTACATATGGCGCAATATGTCATTAAAATGAAGGGCTTATACTTCATGTAAAAATGCATAGCATTATATACAACGTGTTCAAGATGGTCTTTGTGCCCTGACTTTGGCTATGTCTCTGAACAATAAGCAAATTGAATTTCTTTTTCTACTGGCATTGCTAAAGACTTGTTTAGTTAATTGTATTGGGATGTTGGAAGGGAGTATTTTTATCAGAGAGCAAAAAAAAATATTAAAATCAGTAGTTAGCCTGAGGAACAATATCAAACATCAACAACATTTGCATATGCCAAGAGCCCCTAATAAAGATAATACTCTTACTCTACATTCAGGTTTTTTTTTCTCATGAAAACATTAACTTCTCAAAAGTTAAAACCTGGATCATTTTATATCTGTTCCAAGTCTTCAATGGCACTTCCTTGCATCAAATTATATAATTTCAGTTCTGAAAAACCTTCAGTCCAACTCAATTTTATAGATGATGAAACTGAGTCCTAAATCATAATAAAAGCTAGCATTTATATGGTACTTTAAGATTTGCAAAAGACTATGGAGGTCGATTATTTATAGCGATGATGTGAATTGCCCAGGATCTCTTAGCTAGCTATGTTTGAGGTTGTATTTGTACTCAGGTCTTCCTGACTCTAGAACCTGCTGGTATTGGATAATCCACTGTGGATAGGCCTAGAAGTCAGGAAAACCCAAGTTCAAATCTGCCTCAGACATGTGTTAGCTGTGTGACGCTGAGCAAATCACTTTGTTTGACTCAGTTTTCTCAACTTTAAAATGGAGATAATGATAACACCTACCACACAGGGTTGTTATGAGGATCAAATGAAATAATTGTGCTTAATAATATAATGCCTGGCACATAGTAGGTGCTATATAAATGTTTATTTCATTCCCTTCTACTCCTTTCCATTCCCCTATAGAACGAAGGCATCCATTTTGCAACCTAGCTGCCAGAAAAAAGTGACTTTGAATGAGGTCACATGACTTGTAAGTAACAGATTTATCCTAGATCTTAAATGTTGAGCTGGAAGGAGCATCATAGAAGAGCTAGCTAGTGTACCTCCACATTTTATATGGGATAAAACTGAGGCACCAGGAGTTTAAGTGGCTTACTCAAGGTCATAGAAGTAGTATCAAGGACTGGAGAGAAATAAGATTATTCTCTATGAACTCTGTATTAGTTTATCTTTATACATTTCATGTATTCGTATTTATGCCCATGGTCCTGTACTTGAAGCTCCTCCTGTCCACCCTAGGCTCCCTTATCTCTAGGTTCTTTCTATATCTATCTACCTTTCTTTCTTTTTTCATTAATTTTATCATATCCATATTTCTTGTCTCTCCTTTTGAAAAGGTGTGATCCCTGAGGTGGAGGCCTGATTTTTCTTTTTCTGTTTCCCTTTCATTCTTAATTTTCAGTATAGTGCCCAGCATATAACAAATGCTCAACAAATGTTTATTGGTTGCTGATTGACAAAGACACAATATAATGTTTTCAGAGGACCTGGGTTCAAATCTCAACAAGGATAGTTACTATCTGTATTGAATGAGTCATTTATTATCTCTTGTTCTCAGTTTCCTCATTTGAAAAATAAGAAATTTGGACCACATGCCTCTAATATCCCTTCTTGCTCTATTATTCTGTGATCTTGACTTGCAATTAAGCATTTGTTCTGATCCTAATCACTGTTATTTCTACTAATGAGACTTTCTGTGGGTCATTAATTTTCCCAACTCAAGGTGGTAAAAAAGAGATTTCACATGACTTTTTTTCTTGAGAACGGAGGGAGTTCCCCAGCTCTTAGGCTGCCTTCAGTCTCCACACAGATGTTCTTCTGACATTCCAAGAACTCCTTACAAGCTGGCTGCCTGTCAAGAAAGTGCTCAGCATACACAGTGAAGGGCAGGAGGGTTTGGCATGGAGCTCATCTGCTGTGCTAGCTGAGGGTTTTCAGAGGAATTGTGTACAATGCTTACGGTTGTAGTAGTGGGCCAGCTTTATGGAAAGGGAGCTGACATAGAGCTTTGGACTTGGAGCACAGAATACCCAATACTTGCTACCTGGGTGTCACTGAACAATCCACTGAACCTCTTGGAGCCTCAGTTTTTGCATCTGCAATATTGGGTTAATTATAGCAATTACCTCACAGGGTTGTTTTCATAACCAAACTAGGTAAATTATCTAAAGCACTATGTATCTGAGAACTCATTATTGCTGTAGGTTGTTGGCTTCTGGTGGTTCTGAGAACAATAATAGGAACATTATTGGCTGGAATGGAGGATGATTTTTTTTTCATTTTGAATTGTTTTCTTTTGTTTTAAGAGGAGCAGTTAAGTTTTATAGAATTAATTGGGTTATTAAATTTGAAAGAAATTTAGAGATCCTTGTAATAGAGCATAAGCCTTTTATTTTACATACTGGGAAACTGATACCCTGAGAATGTAGAAAGACTGATGTGAGTAAAGAAAATGTTCTTGGCATCCAAGACAGACTTTGCAAATGTATGGATGTGGGGGAGGGGGAAGAATTCCAAGTTAAAAGAACAGCACCTAGCTAAATTAAGGTGGAACAGAATACATGCAGAGAAATAGTGGAAGATTATAACTGGAAAGAAAGACTAGAGCCAGTTTGTGAAGGGCTGCTGTAAAGCCCTATGTGATGTTCATGGTTGTTATTGCAATAATTAATAATAAAATAATAACAACAATAATGAAAATTTAAAGGCAGAGAAAGCATTATTGGTAATCTTGTCCAATCAGCTTACTTTATAGATAAGGAGCCTGAATCCCAAAGAGAGTAACCCCACAATGCATTGTTCAGGAAACCTATTAGCATTGGCAGATCTAATTTCCCCAATTGGAGCTCGGTATACTCCAGAAAGCACGTTGTGCTCTTTGTTGTTTCTGCTGCTGCTGCTGCTGCTGCTGCTGTTGTTACAATTAGAGCCTATTTAGCAGCCACTGTGGCATTGTGTGGCCTTGTTCACTTGTGGACTGGTCACCATTCCAGTAAGATGATCAGTGTGTGGAGGATACAGCTGTTTGTTCTATGTGGGGTTCCTATGGTGTGGGAAAGAATCACCCTTACTTAAAGTTATACCATCTGCTCTGACATCTAGAATTACTCTCCCTGGCCAAGCTACCTGAGCCATCTGAGTCTCCAATCCAAATGGGAAAGACAATCCTTGTGCTCTCTATCTTTAAGAGGTGTTTGGAAGAAAGGACTCTATAAAATCTAAAGTACTTTAACCATTAGAATTCCTTCTTGGTGCATGGGATTGAATTCAATTCCCTTTAACAAGCATATCTTGATCACCTACTGTGATCCAGGCTCTGTGTGAAAGACATATCCTGTTACTGAGGAACTTATATTGGAGGGGAATCATAGGAAAGCATCCATACATCCATAAATATAAAATTGGTAGATAAATGAATAAAATTAGATAAATACAAAATACATTAATTACACATGTAATACAAAATACAAATATAGTAAACATATGTGCAATACAAAATATATACTGAGTCACTGCAGGTGGGAGAAACCTCTCATAACTGGAGTCAACAGGAAAGGCTTCCTGTGCAAGATCATACTTATTTAGGACTTCCAAGGATGAATGGTCAATCGATACTAACTGATGGATTTTGAGCATTTCAAATAGTACTCCATTTGCCCTTGGTAATTTTTAAAATTAAAAAGAAAACAATAACAACAAAAAAAAACCTGATGTCTCCTTGGAACTTCAATAGAAACTGGGATTTGATATAGTTTCCTTGGGCCTTTGCTTGATAGCTATAGAGAAAAAGCATCTGGAATTAGTACAGTCCTTGTTATCCATGCCAGGTGGTTATATAAGAAATGAAAGATGCTTGAGACCAGCAATGGATGTAGCTGGGTTATTGCTGTGAAATTCATTGGGGGATTTAAAAAGGTGTTCAGAACAGGGTGCCTCTGCCTGCTAAACAAACTTGCTACATACTAGCCTGGAATCCAAGGCCCTGCACAAGCTGGCATGAGCCTACCTTTCTGGATTTGCCTGAATTGTTTTGTTCTATGGACTCTGTGGTTCAGACATGGATTGTTATCAGAAGATTTGAGGTAGAATCTTGGCTCTGCCACTTGTCAACTGTATTGCTATGGTAACTCAGTTAATATCTATAGGTCTCAGTTTCCTCATATCTCAAATGAGTTGAGGTTTCATTGGATGGTCTTTGTATTACCTTCTATTTCTGAATAAATGTCCCTATGATCATCCAATATTCTTCATCATCTGATCCCACATACAACTTTCTGTTTTCCTACCTCTTTCCATTTGTTGATGCCATTTTCTACAACTAAAATTGACTTTCCTCCTACTCTCCAAATGTAGAACATTCTACCCATCCTTAATAACTCAGATGAACTGCTCCAAGAATCTTCCCTTGATCCCCTGCCACAAATTGCTGAATCCCAGAGACTGAAAGTACATCAGAGACAATCAACCCCATCTAAAACCGGACCAAGAATCCCTCCTACAACACATCAGACCAATAGCCATCAAGACATTATGTGGAGAGCTCCACTGAGAGGAGATAACCTGCTTTCTAAGGCACTCTTTCTATAATTAGAGTATTCTTATTGTTCATTTCTCTTTACCTAGAGCTGAAATTTGCCCCTGTTATTTTGACCTATTACTCCTCTGGGACAAACTTGATTGGACAAGTCAGACCACTCTCATGCAGCATGAAAATCCTTCAAATCCTGAAGGCAGCTCTCCTAACCCACCCTTATGTCTTCAATTCTTCAGAGTAAACACCTCTCTGGTATTTCAAATGGCCTTCACATGGACTTTTGCCATCAGTCACATAGTTTTTTTTTCTTACTCCTTCAGATATCATAAGACCCATTCACAACATCTCCTTGTACTTTTGGTGTATTTTGTGTAGATCTGCAGTATCCCATTCAGTATGGTAATAGTGGTCATGTATTCTGTGGACCAATAATTGACATAATAGATTAATAAAGAAATACAAATTAGAATAAAAAAATCAGAGTTGGATGCGACCTCACAGGACATATATCTGAACCTATGTCTAAAAAAAAGCTTCTATAAGCAAACCATCACCAGACATCATCATCCAGAGAGCATTCTCACTGGGTCGGGTACACAATGGGGTATATTTTAGTAATGGTAACTCTCACAGACAATTGGTCAAGTTTCACATGGGTCGTATTCTGTGTGTGGGGTTAGTATACCAACAACAAAGAAATAATAGACACCTCAAATATTATAGTCACCAGTGTTGCCTCAATGGTTAGCAATATCACTTTGGAATCAACTTACCTGAGTTTGAATCATGCCTCAGAAATCTATGAGTTGTTGTTCAGTTACAACCTCTCAGTGCCTCAGGCAAATCTCTAAGAATATAAATGGAAGAATATGTTCCTTTGTTGAGCAAAGGCATCATGTTATGGTTAGTCTTTACATTTCTCTCACTGCCATACATACTGTTCTGTACAGAGTAGATGTCTAGGGCACGTAAATTGAATTGATCAAGTTTTGAAACAGACAGTGTAGGGGCTAGTTCGAAGAGTACAGCTAGCCACATTTTCCTTTATGTAATATTTTCTGCAGATTCTGATTGGTATGAGGTGATCTATCAGTTTTAGATCTATCAACTTACTTTAGGGGTTATGGCCCAATTAACAACTTTTTTTACCTACTTGGATTCAATTGGATGTGAGCATTGACATTTGATAGCTTCCTGGGTACTTGGTATGCCAAAACTGTCACCAGGTGTGACCTACCATGGCTCTCATCCTGCATATTGTTCTTTTTGTTTGTTTTCTTGTTTTGTTTTGTCCTTTTACGTTGTATTTGGAAGGTTTGGTTGCACATCTGAATTGTTGTCAGCTTTTGTTCCATACCTTTTTTGAGAGAGAGAGATAGACAGACAGAAAGATAAAGGAACAGAGAAAGAGACAGACGGAGCAGGGGGAGGTAAAAACAAATCCTCTAAGAAAGAACATTTTAAAAAATAGGTATTCTGGTTGGTTCCAGGTTTCGAATGCTTAGATAAACAAGAGTTGACTTTCTCGCTGAAATGGAACCAAACAATACAGAAAACTGGAAAGTAATGAAATTTAAGACCTAGATCTGATATAGCAACATGAGTGGGCAATAGGCTAAGCTGGTTAAGGAGTTTTTTCCCTGTTGTTTTTGCTTTCCTCTAAGGAATCCTCCTGGGTATAAAAGTCTATTTCATCTTTGCAACTAGCTTATTACAGCATTTTGACGTGATTTCCTGTGACAAATATGATTGTGAAAATAAACCCTGCACTTCAGACACAGAGAGAAACAATATGGTTTAATGGAGAGAGAGCCAGTTTCAGAGCCAGGAAGACTTAGATTCAAGTCCTGCTTCTGACACATAGCATTTATGTGTCTGGAGGCAAGGTACCTAAAAGTTCAATGCTCTAGGCCAGGGGTAGGGAACCCGCAGCCCTCCAGTGTAGCCTTTTGCCTGAGTCCAAGTTTACAGAATAAAAGCATTTTATTAAGGGGATTTGTTCTGTGAAGTTTGTATTCAGTCAAAGGGCTACACTTGAGGACTTAGAGGGCCACATATGGCAGCCAGAGCACAATTTCCCCACCCCTGCTCTAGGCAATTCTCTAAGACATGAAGAGAGAAGGGGCTGATTCACATTAATGTGGGGAGCTAACTACTCAGAAACTTTATAAGCCACCAAAATCACAGATCCAGTCCTATCTCATTTCCTAAAGCACGGAGCACATACTGAATAACCTCCATCAGCATGGTGTACCTTCATAGATGTCTATATATGAGCTGAACCCTACCAACATATGGACAAGAAATATGGTAATAGGATAGTGCAAGATCTAGAGATAAGCATCAGCCTACTCTCAATGTGAGATGTTCCTATTTGCTAAGGGGAAAAAAAAAACAAACTAGGATAAAAGTAAGAGTATCTGCTTTTAGTTTTGTCACCTGTGATTGATTCTGTTATTATGCTAGCCCGTGTTTGTGTGTGCTGTGTCTGTGTTAGGATATGATTCATTCTAGGTCATGTAAAACCACAGAAACCACCACCATCCCTACTACTAACATCTATATACCACTACTGTCATCACTACTACTATGAATTGTTGCTGCTGCTGCTGCTATTGTTACTACTATTACTACTACTACTACTACTACTACTACTACTACTACTACTACTACTACTACTACAATTAATACATGGAACAGTGGATATAACACTGGAACTGGAGACAGGAATACCTGAGTTCAAATTGGGGCCTCAGACACCTATTAGCCATGTGACCCTGGACATTTACCTCAGTTTCCTCATTTATAAAATGAATCCAAGGAGAAATGACAAACTACTCCAGTAACTTTCCCAAGAAAATCCCAAAATTGTCACGAAGACTTGGATAGGACTGAAACAACTGGACAAACAGCAACACTACTAAAAATTAATAAACATTCATTAAATACCTGCTTTGTGTCAAAGTAAGCGAAATATAGGATAAATAGGAGATAATTAATACAGTGAAGGTAATGGAATTGAGGGTGATGGGGAAAAACTTCTTGTAGGAGGTGAAATTTTAGGGAGGGACTTAAAGGAAGCCAGGGAGGTCAATAGTTTGAACAGAAAAAGAATAATGTTCTTGACATTGGGAACAGCCAGAGAAAATATCCAGAGCCAAGAGAGGGAGTGTCTTGTATACAGCTAGTAGGCCAATTTTACTGGGTCAAAGAGTACATGTCAGAGAGGAAGGTATCAAAAGAATAAAAAAGTAGGAGGAGCTTGAACTGTGAATGGCTTTGAATGGTAAACAGAATATTTTTCATTTGATCCTGGAGAAAATTGGAAGCCTCTAGAGCTCATTGAGTAGTGGTTTCATGTGGTTGGACCTGCAGCTTAGGAAAATCACTTTACTGGCCAAATGAAGGATAGATTGGCATGAAGGGAGATTTTAGGCAGGCCAACTCACTAGCAGGCTAGTTTAATAATCCAGGAATGAAATGACAAAGGTCTGTACTAGAGAGGTGGCAGTATAAGAGAAAAGAGGGAATATATAATAGATGTAGGAAAGGTGAAATTCAGTCTTTCCAAATTGATCAGGTACTTTTGACTTAATATGTTTGACTAAGGATTTTTACCTGATGAAGGTATCAGGAAAAGAATATGTTGATGGTTAGTTTAAATGTGATATGGTGATAGATTGATTGATTCAGCTTACTCTCTATCTTCAAGTACCTCGGGGCAGGATGTGTGGACCAATGATTTATCTGGTGACTTCTTGGTCTCTATCAACAAATTTATTAAGAGTTTACTGTACTAAACATTGTCAGTATCTTACCTGCAACCCTCAGTGAGCAGAGCCTAATTTTAATATAAATTTCAAAGTAAAGAAATAGGCTGGAAAGATGAGAAAATAACAACAAATAAAGAACTTGATCATAAAAAAGCTACCATGAAGGCAAGGAAGAGAAAGACTTACACTTAGAAGAAGGCAACAATGTGAAAAGACCTACAAATAAACCTTCAAAGAAAAAAGTGTTAATTGGTCACAAGCCCAACAAGATTATTTTTGAAGAGTTAAAGAAAGAGATAAGAATGATAGAGGAAATATTAGGGAAAAAATAAAAATGATGCAAGAAAATTATGAAAATAAAATTAACAGCTTGGTAAAAGAAAGACCAAAATACTGAAGAATATAACGCTTTAAAAAACAAAGTTGGCTTAATGCTTAAAAAAAGCACAAAAAAGTCAATGAAGGGAACTCTTCAAAAAGCATAATAGTTCAAGTGGAAAAGGAAGTACAAAAATTCCTTGTAGAAAAGAACTGCTTAAAGAGAAGACTTGACCAAATAGAAAAAGAGATAGAAAAGCTCACCAAGGAAAATAATTGCTTAAACATTATAATTGGGATGAGCATGCTAATGACTCTATAAGAAATCAAGAAACAAGAAACAAAGTCAAAGGAATGAAAAAAAATAGAAGAAAATGTGAACTATCTTTAGGAAAAACAACTGACCTGTAAAATTGATTGGGGATAATTTGAGATGTATTGGATTAACTAAAAGCCATGATTAAAGGAAAAAAAAATATTCCAGATATCCTACTTCAAGAAATTGTCATGGAAAACTGCTATGAAATCTTAGATTAAGAGTGTAGGATAGGAATTGAAATAATCCTCTGATCACCTCCTGAGATCCTAAAATGTAAACTACTAGGAATATAATAGCCAAAATCCAGAGTGCCCACGTCAAAGAGAAAATATTTAAGAAACTACAAGGAAACACTTCAAATATCATGGAGCCACAGTTAGAAACATGCAAGATTTAGTGTATTCCATGTTAAATAAATGCATGACTTGTAATATGGTATTCTAGGAGAAAAAGGAGTTAAGGTTAAAACCAAGAAAATCTTATCCAGCAAAATTAAGTACAATCCTTTAGGGGATAAAAGTGGATATTTAATGAAATAGAGGATTTTCAAGTATTACTGATAAAAAACAGAGATGAATAGAAAATTTAACACTCAAACACAAGACTCAAGAGAAGCATAAAAAGGTAAACATGAAAGAATGATCTTAAGAGACTCAATAAAGTTAAACTGTTTGCATTCTGATGTGGGAACCTGATACATGTAACTCCTAAGAATTTTATCATTTTCAGGGTATTTAGAAGCTGTCTACATAGAGAGAGGGTATAGGTGTGAGTTGATTATGTTAGGATGATCTAAAAAATGAAGGGATGAAAAAGGGGATGCACTGGGAGAAGAAGGTAGAGGCAGAATGGGGATTTTTCCCACAAAAAAAAAGAGGCACACAAGGAAAACTTTTACAATAGAGGGTAAAATGGGAGGGTTGCCAAGCAATCCTTGAATCTCAGTCTCATCAGAGTTGGTTCAAAGAAGGAAAGAGAAAATACACACACACAAGCATATATATTACATATGTGTCACATATACATATATATATATATATATACATATATGAAATTGAGGGGTTGTTCATCAGTTGGAGAATGGCTTAATAAGTTTTGGCATATGATTTTGATGAAGTGTTAGTAGAAATGACCAGAGAAATGGTTTCAGGGGAAAAAGACAAAACAAAACAAAACAAAACATGGCAAGATCGAGATGGATTGATGCAAACTAAATTGAGAAAAACAAGGACATCATTGTGCACAGTAATAGCAATGTTGTAATAGTGATCAACTGCTTAAAGACTATTTAAAACTTGACTACTTTTATCAATACAATAATTCAAGATTATTACAAAGGACTCATAATGGAAAAATTTTATCCACTTCCAGAGGTAGAAAGAGAAATTATAAACTCTGAGTGTTAAGTGATACAGAATTTTCTCACTTTATTTTTTTATTGATAATGTTATATTTTACATAAAAATAAATTACAAACAAGGATCTGTCTATTGTTCTATTATGATGATGTTATCTTAATGTAGATTGACAGATTACACTTCAGTAAGCATGATATTTGAGATTTATTATTGGTTTATTAGACTATAAAATCTATGAGGATAGGGACTATGTACAGTACATGATGCTTTAATTCTACCTACCTGCTGTGAGTTAATATTTCTATAGAATGTAAATTATCCCTTCCCTATGTCACCCCCATTTTCCCAAGACCCAACTGATAATTATCTTAACATGCAATTCAACAAAAATATATTAAGTACTTATAATTTGCAAAAGAGAGCATAAACTCATCAGATTCCACACGGTCCATGTGAGGTTTGCCATAACATTTTTAATACCATTTTTTTTCAAGAAATGACTTTCAGCATAAAATATTTCTTCCCATAAAGGAATCATTTTTTTCTTATTAATTTATTTATTTTTTAGTTTCACTTCCACAAGATTTTGAGTTCCAAATTTTCTCCCCATCTCTTCCCTCCCCTCACTCCAAGATGACATATATTCTGAATACCCCTTCCCCTAATCTGCCCTCCCTTCTATCTCCCCACCCCCTCTTCCTCCCTTTCTATTTTCCTGTGGGGCAGGATAGATTTCTATACCCCACTGCCTATATATTTCATTTTCCAGTTACATGTGAAAACAGTTTTTAACATTGTTTTTGAAACTTTGGGTTCCAAATTTTCTCCTTTTCTCCCTCCCCACTCACCCTCATTGAGAAGGCAAGCAACTCAATATAGGTTGTACATGTGTGGTCATGCAAAACACTTCCATAGTAGTCATGGTGAGAAAAACTGTATTTCCCTTCACCTATCCTGCCCCCCATTTATTCTATTCTCTCTTTTAACCCCTCCCTCCTCAGACGTGTTTGTCTCTGATTACCCCCTCCTCCAATCTGCTCTCCCCTCTATCATCTCCCTGCCCTCTTAGCCCCTTCCCCACTATTTTCCTGTAGAGTAAGATAGATTTCCATACCCATTTGAGTGTGTATGTTATTCCCTCATTAAGGCAAATTCAATGAACATAAGATTTGCTCATTCCCTCTCACTTCCCCCCACTTCCCCTCCACTGTAAAAGGCTATTCTTTTCTGTTTTATGTAAGATAATTTATGCCATTCTACTTCTCCCTTTCTCCTTCTCCCAGTATAATCCTCCCTTACTCCTTAATTTTATTCTTCAGATATCACCCCTTCATCTTCAACTCACCCTGTGCCCTCTATCTATCTATCTATCTATCTATCTATCTATCCATCCATATATATGTACATATAATTTTTTCCCTCCAAATACCCTAATACTGACAAGGTCTCATGAGTTACAAATATCATCTTTCCATGCAGGAATGTAAACAGTTCAACCTTAATAAGTCCCTTATGATTTTTCTTTCCTTTTTATCTCTTCATGCTTCTCTTGAGTCTTGTATTTCAAAGTCAAATTTTCTATTCAGCTCTGATCTTTTCATCAAGAAGACTTGAAAGTCTTTTATTTCACTGAATGTCCATTTTTCCCTCTGAAGGATTATACTCAGTTTTGCTGGGTATGTGATTCTTGGTTGTAATGATTCCACATGCATAATTGATATATCACTTATTTTCTTATTGGGTGGGAGTAGTGCAAGAGGGAGGGAGATAATTGGGAACTCAAAATTTACAGGGAAAAAATGTTAAATATTTTTAAAGTAACAAAAACATTTTATCATCTCTCCCTCCAAAAAAAAAACCTGATGAATGCATACTTCATTAAACTATACCTACTTATTCTCTTTTGTGGGGTGGGTTAATATGCCCAACTGTAATAATAGAGAACCCAAGAGGTCCCCTGTATATATGAATTAAATGAAACTCTCCTTCCAATAGCATCTTTGGCTTTAGCTTTTTGATGACAATTCATGCTAATTGACATTTTTTAAGTATCTGTCATATAGAAGGAACTGTGTTAGGTGTTAGGATTTTTTTTTAAGATGACAGCTATGATTTTATTGGTGTAGAGAAGCCTTGGTAAGGAAATTAAATTTCTCCTTGTAGATCAAACAACTCTGCAACTTGTGGTCACTGAGAGATGCCTGAGATATTGAGAAGAGATAATATGAGAGTCACTTACCCAGTAGGTGTCAAAAGTTGGATTAAATTCAGGACTTCTTAACTTAGACAACAGTCTTCCATGCACTAAGGTACAGTGCCTTGAGTGCTGGAGATACAAAACCAACAATTAAACAATAAAATCATCCCCCAAAGGAGCTTATATGGGAAAATGGCATGTGTATATATTTTATTAAATTTATTTTTTTCCTGGACTTATGATTTCATCATGTATGAAGATCCCAGTGTGGAACTTCCTTTACCAATTCAGATCAACATCTTGTTTTTCTCTTCTAGGCTTAAAATTACCAGGGCAATGTAATGCTAAATGACTCAATTATTCAGAGCATGTCATAAGTATAACTTGAACTGAGTTCTTTCTCATTCTGTGGCCATCTCTCTATCAAATTCCCAACTGCTCCTCCTACAGAGCACAAACATACTTAAATTAAAATGAAACAACCAAAATAAGCAAGGAAGGAAGGAAGGGAGGATAAAAGGAGGGAAGGAGGGAGGGAAACAAGGGAGGGAGTGAGGGATGGAAGGAAGGGAGGGATGGAAGGGAGGAGGGAAGGGAGTTATGAAAGGGAGGGAAGAAAAGTGCAAGCCCAGGGAATAGAGGGACTTCTAATATTTGGAGGGGGGAATCATCACAAAAGACCTTTAGGAGCTGACTTGCAAGCTAAGACTTGGAAGGTGTTACTCTATCTTAGAGATGCAGTTGAGTGGGGAGAACATTTAGGCATGGATGGAAAAGTAGAAAGGAATTTTTTGTGGGGAGGGGGTTCTGTTGTTATTTTCCCCTTGTAGATCAAAAACAGGTGAAAGCCAGTAGATTTTATGATATTAATTTTAGCAGTATTGACATTTGCACATGCCCCACTACACAATCATTCAAAAAGGACCCATATAAAGCACTACATGGATGAACACTTTCAGATAAAGGTGCTTGCACATGCATAAATATATACTCCATGGTTAGTGGAGGTAGGATGTTGTAACACTTCCTCTGGGCTCACTCTCAATCTCTTCCCCCTGTGACTTCTGGCACAGTCAGGAGAGTCTGCCTCTTCAAAACCTTATTGAATCTGGAAGATTCCAAAGCTTCATTGCTTTGCTGATGGGTTGCCTGGCTTTGAACTAGCTTGTTGTTTTTACACTTAAACCCAAAGGCATGACTCAATCTCTCAACCAGTCACAAAATGCCCCCTGTGCAGCATCAGTTCCCTTCATCCATTGATGATAGTGTTTAATTCCTCCCAAATTGGTTAAGGTTTTTTTTTCTAACACCCAGATTATGCATCTTATTCACAGACTGAGTGGATCTAAATGAGAATACTGTGGGTTTTTTTGTTAATTGGTGTGGGTGCTGGAGAACTCCATCCTTATATAAGTGTGTGTGTGTATGTATGTATGTATGTATGTATTTATATATGTATATGTATGTGTGTGTATATACATAAAATATATGTGTGTATCTCTCTCATATATATGTATATGTATATATGTGTGTATATATGTATGTGTATATGTGTGTGTGTGTATATATATATACATATATGAAACTTACCAAGTAGATGCAAGTTAACCTTAGAGAAGGAAGTTGAAACCCAGAGAGATGCCGACTAGGATCTGAACCCACATCAGTCTGATGTTTCTTTCAAGATACCATGTTCCTCAGGCCTCAAAAGAAGAAAAGGAGGGAGTGGATCTATCAGAGGCACTGGGGAGATTAGGGTCATAAGAATGCTGAAAGGCAGGAAATATCCTTGAAAAGGCAGAGAAAACTCCTGAAGACATCCTTGACTACTTTCACCATATCACTAAGGACTGTTACACTAGATGGTATCATTGGCCACATCATTAATTTTATAATTAACCCAGTAAACTCTGAATAACCTCCTACTGAGAAGATATGAACTAGCTCATGGATACATTAGCTTGAACAACAATCCCCCAGAGAAATCTGAAAACATATTGGAACAATGGCTCAAATGTAATGAATGTAGACATGAGAAAATGTTGTTTACACCGTTCACTTTGTGCAATATTACAGTCATTAAGATAAATTAGCTATATTGTTGTTAACTATTTTTCTCCATGATCTCATCACTATACCTTTGTGTGTGTGTGTGTGTGTGTGTGTGCGCGTGTGTGCACACGTGTGTGTGTTTGAATTCACTGGCTTCTTTTTTTAAAGACTGGACAATTTTTTTTTACATAGGAAGAAGTAAGTTATACTATTTTATGGCTGAAATTTAGCATAATACAACTAATTATAGAACTTCGTGAGGCTAAGAACCATATTACACTTTTTCTATATATGTACATGTTGTTATTGACTCATTTCAGTTGTGTCCTACTCTTGACTGCTTTTGTGGCCTTCTTTGCAAAGATACTAGAGTGGTTTGCCATTTCCTTCTCCAGCTCATTTTTACAGATGAGGAAACTGAGGCAACCAGGGTGAAGTGACTTGCCCAGAGTCACATAGCTAGTAAGTGTCTGAGACTGGATTTGAACTCAGGTCCTCCTCACTCCAGACATAGTGCTCTACCCTACTGTGCCACCTAGCTGCCCCATACTTACATAGTATCTTGGAAATGTTATTTCCCATTTAACACCTTCAATTTGCCTCTCCATAAATTGCAGCTGATAGAATGGATTGAGAGTTCTTAACCTTTTTCAACATCATTGTTTCCACTATCGTTCTGGTAAAGTCAATGGACTCCTTCTGAGAAGAATGTATATACATATATATATGTATATATATATACACATATATGTATATATATACACATGTGTCTGTATACACATATATATAAATATAGGTAGATATAGATATATCTATATATAGTGAAAAAACGCTAAATTTCAGTAGAAGTTAGGAAAAATATAGATTTTTTTCCCCAATCCAGTTCCACAGACCGCTTGAAATCTCTCCACAAATCCTTTGGAAGTCAATGTACCTCAGCTTTAGAAATCCTATTTTGTATGAACTTTTAGGGCCTTCCCAGATCTGAAAGATTATAGTCTATATTTTAGAATCTGCTCCTAATTGGTATTCTATGTTCTAAAGTTCCTCCTAGTTCTATGTCCCTTTCAGCTCCGAAGATCTAAGCTCTAAAGTCACTCCTATGTCTTACATCATAGGTAATAACTGATGTTGTATACCCTCACATTATTATTACAGTGCTGGGCACATAGTCACAAGAATAATATCGTCTTTTTGCTTAGGTCCTTAGAATTTACAAAAATGTCTCTATGTGCGTCAGAACTTTAAAGTTTCCTCCTCATGTTATGAAGTAGACAAGGGCAAGAATGAATTTTTAGGTTATACTAAGAAACAGAGCCAAGGATGATCAATAATTTGTTCACAGACTCTCAGAGTTAGAAGGGAAATCAGAAGTCATCTGATCTAAGCAAGATATAAAAAAGAACACCCTCTCCCAAATACCTAACAAATCGACCTCCACCTCAGCTTGATTGTTTCCAAGGTAGGAGATGGTGGCACAGAGAGAATATTCCACTGTGGAGCTTTGAAGGATGTCTTTTATTGCATCATGATTAAATTTCCCTGCTCAAAAATTCCACTTTATTTCTAGATCAGCTCTTGGATACCTAACAGATAAAATGTATTCCATCTGCATAATACTTGAAGACAATTATCATCCCTGGTTTCTTCTCCAGGCTAAACATTATTGATTTCTTGAACTGATCCATATATTGAATGGGTTTGGGGACCTTCAAAACCCTGTATATGTACTTCACTTTGTCAATGTCCTCCCTCAATGTGAATCTAAGAAATGAACTCAATGGACCCAGCTGTTGGCAGGGTATAACACAGTAATGACTATCTTTTCTTATTTCATTTCTAGACATAATGATTCTTTTCATATACACTTAGTTTAAATTACTTTTTATTTTATTGATTTTTTTGGTTTTCATGTCCACATCACATGAAAAGTTAAATGTATGACTGAGAGTCTAATAAAATGTCTAGTTTTGTCATTCTTTTTGTTTTCAGTTGAGTATCTGTCTCAAAAAGCTTATGTGATTGGAGGAACATAGATTAGACTTGCAAGGGACCTTAGAGACAATTCAGTTCAATATCTGATTTAGAAGATAGGAAAATTGATAGACATAAGTGTTCAATGACTTGTTCAGAGTCAGAAAGCTACTAAAAATTGGGAGCAGAATTTGAATCCAGGTCTTCCTGACTTCAAATCCATCATTCTGCCCAACATTACAGCTAGTTTCCTCTTCCTCTTTTTCATTTTTTCTCTGACAATTCTCTATTCTTGCCCCTGGAATGACTTTTTCTTCTCAATAATTCTCTATTGTCCTCATCTCATTCCTTTATAAATCAGCCTGGATGTGAAGGCATGGGTTTCCCCTGAGTATTCTTCCATACCTTTCTCAGAAATACCTCTGTACCCAAACAGAAACTTGATTTTGACTGAAAATGGAATGAAAAAAATCACAAGAGACTTCTGAGGTTATGTTCACTAAAAATGCAGCAGACTTGCTTTGAGGAATACTTCAAACTTAGACACTGTAACAAGAGGCTGGGGAGAGGGATGGCTAAAAAGATAGAATGGAACAAAGAGAGAGGAAAAGTAAGTCAGGAAGTCCCTGATTCCCACCTTTTATACATAATATGGTTAGTTTGTAAATCAATAAGCTCATATGAATTATGGCACAAAATAAAATCATTGAAAAAGGACCATTAAGGGATCATATTTACATTTGTTGGAGTCCTATCCTCAGGCTTTACTCGGAGATATTCTCATATATTCTTCCCTACTGCCTGACTCATTTATTTTTTGCATTCTCTATTTCCATTATGAAAACTACTGTGGTATTTGTGGAAATGGAGATACAAGATCAAAAACACAAGAGACCTCAAAGGGTGAGGATACTCCTTGTTTTTTTTTTTTTTTGTTTTGTTTTGTTTTTCTACAGAGATATGTGTTTCATTTTTCTATGTGTGGTAAAGCAAGTTAAAAGTACATTTTCAGGGAATGCATATATTTTTTTCTGATATTCTAGTATATCACTCAATGCAAAGCTACTGAATTCAGCTAATGAGTTAGATAATGCTTCAACTTCAATACCTTTTATATCAGTAAACATATTACACAGTGCCTTCAATAACTCTCATTGTGATCTGATGGGTAGAAAACATAGCTCTTTGTTATATTCACAAGATCACATTATCTACAGTTGGAAGGTATTTAGGAGTCCAATAAGTACAACTCATAGATGAACAGAAGTCTTTTATATAACATACCTGACAGATGGTCATCCAGACTTTTAGAGGCAATATTTTATAATGGATAGAGTGTTGGATTTGGAGTTAGGAAGACTGGGATTGGAATCCAGTCTTAAAGACTTACAACTTCTATTACCCTGGGCAAGTTATTTTGGTTCACTGTAGTTCTGTTTCCTCATCTGTAGAATTGTTGCAGTCCTATAATACCAGACTCTTAGTGACCCTGTTTGGGGTTTTCTCATCAAAACACTAGAGTGTGCCATTTCCTTCTCCAGCTCATTTTACAGATAAGGAAACTGAGGCAAACAATGTTAAGTGACTTGCTCAGGGTTACATAGCTAGCAAATTGCTGAGACCAAATTTGAAACCAGGAAAATGAGTCTTCCTGACTCTAGACTTCCAACTCTAGATAATGTGATCTTGTGAATATAAGATTGGGCTATGTTTTTTACTTATCAGATCACAATGAGAGATGTTGAAGGCACTGTATAGCTCATTCATTGTGCCACCTAGCTGCACCATATGTGCCCATATGAAATTAAGATGCTAAACATAATTACCTTGAAAGTCCCTTCTAGCAGTAAATTTATGATCCTGTGATCTATGATATCAAGTCAAGCAAAATCCACTAGCCCTAGAAGCAACCCATTCCTCTCTTGCATAGATCTAATGGTTAAGTTGTTGTTTTATTGACATCAAGTCAACATTTACCTCATTGTAATGTTGACCCATTGTTCACAGTTATGCCATTTGGGTTTAAGCAGAACAAAAATGAGCTTCCTTTCCCAGAGCAGGCCTCCAAATATGTGAATACTTCAAACACATGTGATATTTTTCTTTTTTTTCCTTTGCTTTTATTCATTTTTTAAGTGATAAGGGGTAGTTTTCTGAAATTTAATGGATTTCATTGTTTTCTGAATAGGTCAATCTTGAGCTTTATGCAGTCAATCATTGCAGGCTTCCCAGAGAAACTTGGACTTGAGGTGGGAACTGCACATGGGGAGATAGATCACTTGGCAAGGAATTTGGAAAGATTATGTCTTCTGAACTGAAGACATATGAACAAGACAGGTGTAGCAGTATTTCAGGCTACTAATATGGATATAGTTCAGAAATCAGTCAGGCAAATTAGCTTTGATGGACTTTTATTGCAGACATATATAACAACAGTTCATCTACCCTATGTTGTTTGACTCCTAAAATGGAGCTTTTCCTCTTTCGGACGCTCAATGGATCCTCCTTATATAGGTTTTTTTTTTCCCATTTAATATCTGTCTCTGCTAATGAAGTCAGGAACAATAATGGCTAAGAGCCAAGGGAGCAGCTCTAATATAGATTTGTAAAGTTTCTTGGGTACTGAAATTGATTTTCTTCTCTACTAAGTCTTTACACCATCTCAATCACTTAAATATGAAAAGAAGGGCCAAAAGGGTCATTTATGACTTCAAGTTTTAAAATTGGACCTCTACCTTGTTTCTTTCCATAATACCAATGGGTAATCCCTGTCAATGGAAAGGGAATGAAAGATCTGACATGAGGTTCTGACCAAATACGCATAAAAGACATAGGATTATTGTTTTAGAACTGAAACATAAATTGGAGATCAGCTCGGTACTCCCTCCCTTCCATAAATGAGGAAATGAGACAAGGAGGGATGAAATGAGTTGTCCAAGGTCACACAGAGTGCAGAGGGGCAAAAATAAGATAAATCTCTGCATCTAAATATAGACTGATTTCCACTTAGTCTTACTATTCATATTCCTTCCAAAATATATTCTATGTCTTATTTCCTGAGTAACATAAGACTGTCCCCATGGATCCCACAAAAAACTCATGACAATATTGATATGTTATATCTACTTCAGGCAATTGTCCCTGGGAGTAGCAGGAGCCAGGCCTGCACCACAAGCATGGATGTGGGGCTGCTGTCCAGAATGTAGGCAGTATGGTGTGAATATGGCTACACATGTCTGTATTCATGGATTCATTCAACAAATGTTTCATTAAGAGTATACAGTGTGCCAGGCCTTGTGCTATAGACTGGGGATAGAGACAAAAAAATGAAATAATTCATGCCTTTCAGAATATGACTTGTATTGGAAGGAAACTCTAAGATACTTAGAAAAAATAAATAGCCTGCATATTTAAATAAAGTGTTTAGAGGTTGACACTAGCAATGGAGATCAGGAATAGCCTCATGTAGGAGTAGAACTTGAGCTGATTTTGATAGAAATAAGGATTCTAAGAAGTGAATCAGGAGGGAGAGCACTGCAGGCAGAAAGTCAGTACAAATGCGTGGAGGCAGGAGAGAGAATTTCATGAAAAGGAAATGGAAAATACACCAATTTGACTGCATTGTAGAGTGTATGAAGAAGAAGAAAGTGTAATTGTCAGAAAAACAGCCTGGGACTGAATCAAGAGGGGTTTTAAAAGTCCACCAGAAAGATTGGATTTTACCTGAGAGGCAGCCACTAGAGTTTTTACCCTGGAATTTACATGGTCAGATCTCTGCTTTTGGAATATCAATTTGGGCCAAAGTTATGTTATTTTAAGCCAAATCACAAGACTAAATTGCTTCCCTGCAGGGTGGAAGGCTATTTGCCATCTTAGTTATTGGGAACCCCTATTGGGGCAGATGGTATTTTGTGAAAAATGACTGCTTTAATTATCAAAATGATCACCTATGGACAAAGATAAGGGGAGTCTTTTTTTTGGTTAATTGTACTCTACTGAAATGACTCTCTATCTATTTCTGTATGTATAAATACACACAAAAATATACAATATCTAGACAGAGATATAGTATATATTCATGTAATATATGTATGATACATGTGTGCAATACATACATATAACAATATCTGTGTATATACAAACTATTTTTTGCATGTGTATATAAGTATATAGTATGTTTATATGTGCTTGTAAACATATACTGTATTTAAATATGTGTACACGTATAAAATCCATACCTATACAGAATCTGGTGTATTCACCAGAGAGGGCTTACTTATAGTCTCGCCTCTAACACATACTGGATCAGTGATGTGGCAAATCATTTAAGACCTCAATGCCCCAGGTAAGTCTCAAAAACTATAAGTCATACCTAGGTGATATTAGGGGATAAAATGCTCTATATCCTCTTTTTGGCATTCAAAGTCTTCACAGTATCCTTCCTCCCATCTTTCTAGTCTTCTTCTACCTTACACTCCTCCACACATTGATATCCAGTGATACTGGCCTCCTTTTTGTTCTTTTCATAAGACATACAATCTTAAGACTGTGGGCATCTTCACATTCTGTCCTCCATTTTCTGGCATATTCTCCTCCCTCATATCTACATACTGGCTTCCCTGACTTGTTTCAGTTCCCAGCTATTAAATCCCTATTAATTAATTCCCTAGTAATCCCTATTAATTCTAGTGTTGTAAATTATTAATTATAATCATTAAATTATTAATTATTTCCAATTTGTCCTAACAAATTCAACAGAGGTTAAGTACTTACTTAGGTCAAACAGCTAATAAGTGTCCAAAGCCCAATTTGAATTCTGGACTTCCTGACTTCAGTCTCAGTGCTCTGTCCACTAGTGTACCACCCAGTTGTTTTAAGGCTCAGCTCTAGCGCACCTGCTGCAAGAATTATTTCCTGACCCCATTTGCTAGTGTTATCCTCAAATTACCTAATAATTACCTTGTACTACAACAATAATAATTAACAATAACAATAAGTATCTGGGGATATTGAAATATGAAATGAAATACTTGAAGGGAATCATTCCATGAACTTTCATTAGGTTTCTCTTATGTGTCCAATCCTGTGCTAAGTGCTGGAATTACCAAGATTTTTTTAACCTTCAAGGAGCTGTATCATGAATGCTCCAATGAAGCAGAGGTACTTCATTTCAGTACCGACACTCTTTTCAGGTTTCTGCTTCTCAGAAAAGGTAGATTAAATATAGGTTTCTAGGTCAATGAAATCCTAAGATTTTCTTATTTCACCAACTCATCCTGAAAACTACATTCCCAAAGGTTCTTTGGAGACATTTTGGAGGGCTTTCTTGTATTAGTTTAAAACAAGCTAGGGTAATTATTTCATAGAATCTTACAACACTCAGAATGGAAATAAGCTTGGAAATAATAAAGTCAAACCTTCACATTTGACAAATAAGTCAATTACAAACCAAAATAGTGAAACAATTTTGTGAAGATCACCATCAGTTTGGTGGAAGAGCACTCTAGTCCTGTTGCAAATCAGATACACTTCTCATTAAATCACAAAGGTTACCCTGACCATGCTTTCAAATAACCATAGTTGGTGCATTGGATAGAGTGCCAGCCCTCAAGTCAGAAAGACTCATTTCCCTGAATTCAAATCTGGCCTCAGACCCTGACTAACTGTGTGATGCTGGGCAAGTCACTTTACCCTGTTTGACCCAGTTCTCTCACCTGTGAAATGAGCTGGAGAAGGAAATGGTAAACCACTCCAGTACTTTTGCCAAGAAAACCCCAAATGGGGCCATAAAGAGTCATACATGACTGAATCGACTGAACAAAAGCAAAATAGAATATGTTTTACAAATAATATATATATATCCGAGTATATGCACAGAATTTTATCCAGATTTTTTTTTATTTTACTGATATCTGCTGAAAATTCCTGGTGAGAAAAATTCCTCATCTAAGCAGGTCAACAGCTGCTTGAAGCTAGAAACTCAGAGAAGATATCCAGATCAACTGACTTGCCCAGGATTGCACAGTCCAGGTGTGGCAGAGCACTTGAACTCATATAACTGAATCTGTCTCACTGTGCTACCCCCTCCAGCAGGTAATTTGTATTATATCAAGGTTTTCAAAAGGTGGTAGAAGATACTGGCTTCTCCTTCTCCTTCTGTGATGAAAACATGTTGTTGATCCCTAACCTAAGCAAAAATGAATCTAAGATAGAAAACTGTGGATCAATACTATTAGTGAATACCAATGCAAGCACGTTAAATGGAATATTCACACAGAGAATGTAATAATACATCCAAAAATTATTGAACATGGTTATAGCAAGTTTTAAAAGCAGAAAAACTATGGTTTCATACCAGGAAATAATCAACATAATAAATATTATCAACATAAGAAAAATAAAGACTACATTATCATATCATTTGATCAAAGGAGAACTTGGATGAAACAGAATCCTCTTGTATATTAAACATTTAAAAAAACTGTATTGGAATAGAAGTATGAATTCAGTCAGGTTTGGAAATCATTTATTCATTCTATAATTCAATAGACGCTATGCTAGTTGCTGGAGATTAGGAAAAAAACACACTTAGGATGAAAGTGACCCTTTATATGCTGTTACCTTTGCTAAAATTGGTTACCTATTGTATTTTTTTTCCTGCTATGATTTTTCTAGATATATAGTCATATTATCTGCCAACAGATATTTAACATATCAATGACAATGCTTAGTCTCTTATATAGGAGATTACTTTTCAATGAGAGGATATGACACATATAAAAATAAGTGAATACAAAGTCTTTGCAAAGTATGTTGGACAGTGTACACTAATTACTAGGGAGAGAATTAGAGACAACAAAACTCCAAGGAAGAGTTGGCACTAGGTTTAAATCTTCAGGCAACCAGAAAATTTCAAAAGGCGAGCATGAAGAGAGCCAGTATTTCAGAGAGAGGGGATAGTCTGTGCATAAGCAAAGAAGTAAGAGATAAGTGTGTATACACACACATATAAACATATATATATATATATATATATATATACACACACGCACATACATATGCACATGAATCTATGTGTACACACATATATGCAGGGGGTTGATGAGATCTATTTTGGACATTCTGGGTTTGAAGTCCTTGTAGGACATCAAGTTTGAGATTATAAACAAGAATTTTGCGATGTAGGAAAGAGCTGAGGACAAAAATGGGAACTATGTAGATATGCAAGATAACTATATAGAGAATATAATTGAATCCTTGGGAACTGATTAAAAATATTTGCATAATGTGATGAAAATATTTATACTTTTAACTGTGAACTAATACCATGTACAATGGAGAAACATTAGAATATCCATGGCAAGATCATGCTTTTAACAATAATGGCAATTTTCCCCATCTTTATAAATATGGTTTTAGAGATTTTAAAAAAACCAATAAGGTATGGAAAAATACATTAAAGGACTAAGCATTGTCGTTGATAAGTTAAAATATCTCTTTGCAGATAATATGATTATATATCTAGAAAAATCATAGCAGGAAAAAAAATACAATAGGTAACCAATTTTAGCAAAGGTAGCAGCATATAAAGTAATCCCAGAAAATCATATTCATTTCTAAGGCCAAGTATCAGGAGAACACAATATGAATAGAAGCGCCTTTAATGTAGGGAGTTTTAACAGTTTTCTGTGTCCTGGAACCTAAGTAGTCTGGTGAAAACTTGACTCTGTTTCTAAGAATGGTGTTTTTAAATGAATAGAATAAAATAGAAAATATTCTTACCAAGGTAAAATTGGTATTTAAAAATACGCAGGAGATCAATTATATTGAGGTAGAGTTATCAAAAAATAAACAATAAAGCAAGATCACAGATCCCAAGATAAGAACCCCTGTATGTGTATATGCTTATGTTTATATGCATGTGTATACATGTATACATATATATGCACCTATATACACATGTATATATACATATGTATATACACAAATTTGTATACATACTATATACACACATACTTTACAAAAAAAATGCACATATGGTATGCATGCACAGCTAGATGGTGCAGTGGATAGAGTGCTGGGCCTGAAATCAGGAAGACTTATCTTCTGGAGTTCAAATCTGGTCTCAGACACTTACTAGCTATGTGACCCTAGGCAAGTCACTTAACCTTGTTTGCTTCAGTTCCCTCACGTGTAAAATGAGCTGGAGAAGGAAATGGCAAACTACTCCAGTGTCTTTGTCAAGAAAATCTGAAATAGGGTCATTAAAGGACTAAACAGTGTCATTGATAAGTTAAAATATCTGTTTGCAGATAACCTGATTATATATCTACAAAAATCATGGCAGGAAAAAAAATAAATACAGAAGAGTCATACACAACTCAACAACAAAATACACACACATACACATACATACACAGATATGTGAATATACGTACTTACATATAGACATATACTCATTAACATATCAGCATGTGCGAGATATGCAAATGAAAAGTTAGAATTATTTTAATATGAACAAATACACACCTAAAAAAACAGAGGGCTATTTCGTGATCATGGAGAGGTAAAACAAAAGTAAATATGGTAATACTTTCACCAAACTATGGATTTAGTGCAAACCAATTGAAATACCCAAAGTGCCCCCCTACCCCAAACCTGCAGCTTTATTGTTAAAAAAAATAAAAAAAAATCCTTTTAGTTTGAACTTCCTCTCCATGTGATGTGGATAAGTGATTTTTATATGCCTTAGAGAGTTGAGTTCTGTGGGGACACTGAGAAACTAAATTACTAGCCCAAGTCACACAATCACTCCTCACTAAAGTTCAGACCTGAACATACGTCTTCCTGACTCTGAGACCAGCTATCTGCTATGCCATGCTATCAATTTCTTATTTTGTGGTTTAAAAATGTTTGAACTATTTCATATGGAATAATAGATAAACCAGAATAGCAAGAAGGTCAACATAAGACAACTGGTGAACAAGACACTCTAACCAGATTTCAAACTGTTTTACAAAAAAATAATTATAAAAACCCTCTGGAGCTGAAAAAAGAATAAAGCAATAATACATGAAGAGAATGGCATAGGGAACACAGAAGTAGAACCTGATGTATATAAAAGATTAAAGTGAAAACTGGAAACTATAAGAAAAAAAACACAGGGGGTGGAATAAAAAAAAAAGTAGAAAAATCTGGGCGGTTTTAAAGCTTAAACACAGCTTTGATCATGTCAAATTAAATGTTTAAGGAACAGCCAGCCAAATGCATTTTAAAAAAAGGAATAAAAATGTATATCTCAATCATTTCACAAACATTTACTAAGAGCTTAGTATGTACCAGGAAAGATGTTGAAATCCCCTAATAACCAGAAACAGGTGAAACAGGTTAACACTGAGATAATAATTCACTTTGCTAGAATTGTTGTAGAATAGCAAAGAACAATACCAGTAACAACAGCAGTAGCACCTGGAGCAAAATGAAAAGCAATGACAGAATCTGATCAGTGTTTCACGAAGGTGCATGAGAAAGCAAATACCGCAATAGGCACATCATTGGTGAGTCCTGCAACCAGGAAAGGACATTCTGCAAAGCAGTACAACAATACCTAATGAGTCGCAAAAGGGGTTATAGGTTCAAACCAAGTGATGCATAAATACCACTTTATCTTCATAATTTTATAGGCAGAGAAAAAGGCTTATATGCACAAGTATATTCTACTTTTTTTCTTTAAAAGAGAAGGAAAACTGGAAATAACCACATTTTTTCATCAATTGGGAAATGACTGAATAAACTATGGTATATTAATAAAATAGAATAATATGATACAAAGAAAATATGTATGAATGATTCAAGGGAATACTTAACACCCGTAGTGACGCAGAGAGAAATCAGTTGAAACAAATTGTGTCTATATCTAGATTTTTTTTAAAAGAACAAAAGAAAGGAAGAGAGGAAAGAAGTTAGGAAAGAAGGAAAGGAAAGGGAAAGGAATGAAGAGAAGGAAATAATAAGGAAGGGTAGGCTAAGTTAATATAATTTACAGGAGTACTGGGAGGAGAAGGGGGCAGTGTAGAAGGAAGACAAATAAAAGCATATTATTTGGCTTGATTGTTTTTTTTTTCCTCCATGTTGATTTCTTTGCTTCTATTTTGCTAAAAGGAGGAGTATGGAATTATTTGTTTTCCTTTTACTTCTATTCTTACTTCTTTTGTAGGTGGTATTACAATTTTAAAAGAATTTAAAAGCAGTGGAAAAGCAGCAAAATACATAGCATAGTTGCTCTCATTGCAAAAGACCTCAATTTCAGACCTTGTTCTGTCACATCATGGCTCTGTGATCCTGGTCAAGTCACTTACCCTCTCAGTACTTTATGGATCTATTTAAGCCAATACATTTCTGAAAAGGTGAAGATATACATTAATAGAGATCATTTCATTATCCAAGGAGCTCCCTATCTCAATGAAATAAGAGGTCTAATCCTTTTTCTTATCCCGAAAGAGTAGAATCTTATTGGGGATATGTTCATCAGTGAGTTGTGTGGGTATTCTACATGTGGGTGTCACTGCAGTGTTTTTTTTTTTATATAGAGTGACATAATGCAATCGTTGTTCTAAAGAAATGGTGTGACATCTTCTTTTAGAAAAGGAAGGGCTTTGGAAGGCCCTGGAAGCAAAGACAGAGCCTTTATCATCTCCATGCCACTGACAGAATACTGTATCAGGTTGTATTTTTGGAATTAGAAAAGAAAGAAATCAGCCTGGCTTGGTGTTAGATGAGATAAGGGCAGGATACAGGATAGTGTCAAAGGCAGAATCCAACATTACCTAGTCTAATTTAATTCACAATAATCTAGATACTAGGACAGGTGCACAAACCATTGAGCAGGTGAATAAGCACATGTATATTGGATTATTATTGAGATTAGAAAATGAAACTGGTTCATAAATGTATAGAGGAAATGATGCAGCCTGTTTTGTCTTTGGGAAACTAAATGACTGTTTTAATATTCCAAGTTTCTCTTGGAAGCAAATGGGTATAGTTTTAATGGCAAATTTCTTTAGATGATGTCTTGTGGTATTATAGTATGAAGCTTTTCAGTCTTGGCAGAAATGGTTGTATTATCTAAATGATATGGAATAAGACAAGCCAAGTCAATAAGTACTTATTGAGCTTACTGTATGTCAGGGACTAACTGGTAAATTCTGGTAATAAAAAAGATAGGTTAAAAATAACAGTCCTTACCGTGAAAGATTTCAGATAAAAAATAAGAGAAGGTAAGAAGTCAGGGAGCTTTTGACTTCTCCCCAAAAAGTTGTGAATAAGTAGCATTTTTATTTTCCCAAACCATATCAAAGTTTTTAAATTGAAATCCAGTTTAAGGGAAAAAAAAACAATGTGATATTGCAATTGTTCTATGAAAGAGTATTCAGAGTTATTTAAATCATTTTCATGCTCACTATCCAATTACATTTTTTAGGAGAGAAAAAAATAATTGCGAAGGATGCTGCCTTCATGCACAGCATGGAGCCAGACATGGAGTGGAAAGAGACTCTTTCCACAAGAGGACAAAGACAATCTGTTCTTTCACAAAGAATACATTCTGCTCAAGAGATAATAACGTTTCCAAATATGAAAATTCCATCACATTTGCTCAATACTCCTGGGAAATGAGTAAAAAGGAAAAGGAGTTTAATCCCATTTTACAGATGAAGGAACTGAGACTAAGTTATTTCCTCTAATTCAAACAATTATTGAGACTCAAGAAGTACTGTTGATGAGCTTAGATGAGTTTATTTGGGAACCTGGAAGCAAACACCAAGCAAAACAAAGCCAGATGCAACTGCTTCTACTTTCTCTCTCTCTCTCTCTCTCTCTCTCTCTCTCTCTCTCTTTCTCTCTCTTTTCCTCTCTCTTTTTCTCTCTCTCTTCCTCTCTCTTTCTTTCACTGTCTCTCTCCCTCTCCAGGAAAATGTCAGATATAAAATTGATAAATTTAATAAACGTGGTAATATTTTATATGCTGTGTTTTTTTTTTCAATTGCTTTCCTCCATTTATTAGAATCATCACAAAATCATAGATTTAGGATGATAAGGGATTTCATGGTCATTGAGGTGAATGCTAAGGGGATGGTAGGAAGATTACTTTCTTATTCCTAGAAGCCACACCTCTCATGTCCTCTTGTACTCATTTTCCTCTTTGAAATAAAGGGTCTCTACCACTAAGCTTCCTCCCAGCTCTAAATCTATGATAATATGAACTCCGATATTATCTTAATGCATTTCAAGATTACATAAGTACTTTTGGCTGGAATTTAATAGTGAATTTGCATTTCACTAAAATCCTGAGATCTTTTGGGTACAAACTACCATTAAGGCATAACTCCTCAAAGTTGTAATTGAAACCAATTCAAATGTATGATCTTCTAAAAATGTAGGAAAAGTCTCTGTGTTATGAGAGATTCTTAAATTATGTGATCCCATGATATTTCTACTTACATGCATTAGCAAAACATGGCAAAGTACAACTAAAATGTAAGTTAGTTCTTTAAATCCATGTGTGTTATATTCCCAGAAATATGGTTTTGCTCACTGATGATGCCTCACATGTGGCCATGTATGTCTCAGCAGGTCTACATAGGCATATCATGACCACTAATATCCATGAGTATCCCCACAACCTTCACATCTGTCTTTGTGGAATAGTTATAATTGTGCACTGTAAGCTGAAAATGAATAAATTTTTCACTTATTTATTCTCAAATATGAAAAATGCCCCCTAGAAACACCTAACCTAAATCCTTTACAAAGAAGGTTTTTGTTTTGTTTTCTTCTTCTTACTAGTTTTCTAATAATGGCTATTTATATGTTTCCACTGTGTATGTGTGCATTTACAAACAAGTACACATATATACATATATAATATACCTGCATATATATACACATACACACATATCGATATCAATATTTATGAACAAACATACACACATATATATTTACATATATGTATTTTTCTTTACCTTTTTACTATGTGTGTTCCATGATTTCAGAACTGTGGAAACTACTTCCACTCATAGCACTTGTGGTCCTTCTTCATTTTCTTATGCCATGTGACATGTGACTCTTTCTCTTTTAGATTATTGGAAGAGTATACTAATTGGTTTCCCTTTTTTTTCATCCCTATCATTTCTGATATATCCTCCACACAGCTGTCAAGTGTGTAGATAGTCCTTAAATAGAAATCTGACCAGATCATTCAAAAAATTGCTATGGTTGCCTGGTGTCCCTATAATAAAATAGCCTGTGATTCTAAGCCCTATAAAGCATTACTTTTCTTGTTGAATCATTTCAGTTGTATTTGACCTTTCTGATTCCATTTAGGGTTTTCTTGGCAAAGATACAGGAGGAGTTTGCCATCTCCCTCCCCAATTCCATATGAGAAAACTGAAGCAAACAATGTTAAATGACTTGCCCAGGATCACACAACCAGTAAGTGTCTGAGGCTGGATTTGAATTCAGGAAAATGAGTATTCCTGATTCCAAGTCCAGTGCTTTATCTACTGAACCAGACAGCTGCCCCATAAAGCACTACTACAGCCTACTTTTCCAGTCCTACTTCATCTTTTTTCCTCTCCGTTTTTCTCCCTGTAGACAAAATTCCACTTTCTGCCTTCATGCCTTAACATAGGCTACCCCCCAGCATTTTGTTAACACATTTCCTCCTCACTTCTAACTCCCAAAATTGCTAATTATTTCAAAAACTTAGTTATTCCTGTGGACACAGGAAATTATCTTTTCCCCAAGTCTCTAATGTTCCAGATCTCTTGAAATTATTTGGTAATGTTGCATTTCTTCTGTAAGATCCTTGAAGGCACTTTTTCATTTGTTTGTTTTCCTCTGATACCTAAAACCTGATATATGGTTTTACTCAATAAATACTCAATCAATCCATTGATGTAAATGAATTTTTTTCACTATTTCTTTCATGGAATATTTATCCCATGCTCTAAGCCTCCCTTTTATCCATTTGAATCTTGAGAGTGCCAAGGTGTTTATTATGGAGGCTGTCCAGATGTCCCCTGCCATCCCTATCTACATGACAGAGCCACTGCCTTCCCTGATCATCCATAGTTTAGATAAGGTCTCTCATTCTGTTCTTTGAATGAAAGTCATTGCTAGTAACATGTTATCTTGCTTATTCCCAATGGTCTCATCCATATATTTTAATAACCCAACAAAACAGCCTCCAAATAATTTTCAATATTTGAAAGACATATTCCAGAATCCTTGGGAATTTGGTTCCAACCAACTTTTGCAATCATATTATCCCTATTTGGGCACCATATAATACATGTGTGATCTTACACTCTCTGGGCTTCAATTCCTTGTCTGTCAAATTAGAGGGTTGTAAAACAGATGATCTCTAACATTCTCTGTTGTTGCATTCATTCTGGCTTTTGACCTATGTTTTAAGACCCTCCCATCTCTGATATTCTGGGGCCCTTTGAATCTCTCATATTACATTCTAACTTCCTGCCAAGCTCTGAAATTTCCAATCATTGAGACTTTTCCAGCTCTGAAAATTTTATGTCCTATGAAAAAGAATTGACATACAGTGACAGTTCCAGAACTGGTATTCTCTTCTTTGAGGTCTCTTCTATCATTGAAATTTATGTTCAAGGTCCTTTCAAGATCTAACATTTTATGTTCTAAGGCCTCTTCTCTCTCTACTACACTTTGTTCTAAGGTTCCTTCAAATTAAAACATGTCCTAAGGCTGCTTTAATCAATGAAATTATTAGATATTATCCCACTGGAAAGCAATGACATATTGATGTCAAGTTGTTAATGTCCATATTGGTTAAAATGGATGGCATTATATGCATATAAACAAGGGGAGAGGCTCTCTGAGAGAAATCTCTATTCAATCTTCTGCCACCACCTTCATTTTTCTCACCCTTCAACCCTTCTATAAGGGTAGAATTTCAAACACCATGGTAACATCATTCAGGAAGCTATTTGTAGACAGAAAAATCAGCCTAATGGTGACCAAGTTCCACTATTTTGGGGAGAATATCTCCTTCTCTAAGCAAAGGCTGGCTTCTGAGTAGGCCTTTTGCCATTAGCCCCAGTTATCCCTAAAGACACCAGAGAATGATGTAAGCAATGCACCACACAGTGGTACTTGTACTAGGAAAAGCACAAGAAGGGAAGAGATGAACATGGTCACCCGTTACAACAAGTTCAGTAGTAAGGTCCTGAAGCCACCACAACCATCACCACCATCATCATCACCATCATCATCATTGCCATCAGAGTCTTCATGTTGGCATTTTAAACCAAGGCTTGACACCAGCCAGGGAAGAAGTATTCAAAGACATAGAATGCTAAACAGGTACCTGAATATTTTTCAGACTCTGAGTGCCTTTAGGTTAGAGTTCCAGAAAGCCTCAGAATTTCCTGAACTGGTACCTGAAACTTGTTTAACCAGGAGGGAAGGTAGGGAAGGAGAAAATTTCTACCTTTCCTTTGAACATGTCAAAGAAAAAAAAACACGGTCTTTTTGACCCTCAGAACACACAAAGCATACTTAGCCAAGCCAGAAAAGCTCTCCAAGGGGTTGAGATGATGCAATTAGAGAGTGAAGTGCATAACAATCTAGACTTATTTTAAGCTGTATTAAATGCATGAATTATACTTCTTGGAGAAAGGGAAAACAGGGAGGGAGGGAGACACACACACACATACACACACAGAAAGAGAGAGAGAGAGTCTGAGTCCTCCGTGGAGTGGTTTTTATACAGGAGGTGGGAGGAAACAATCATTTATTTAGTGCCTATTTAGTGCTAAGTGCTTTGCAAATATTATCTCATTTGATCCTCACTACTATCTCAGGAGATGAATGCTATTATTTTCCTCACTTTAGCATTGAAGCAACTGGAGCAAATAAATAAATTAAATAAATAAATAAATAAATAAATAGATTAATAAATAAATAAATAGATAGATAAAATAAATAAATAGATGAATGAATGGATGAATGAATGAATGAATCAATGAATCAATGAATGAATGAATGAATGAATGAATAGACTTGCCTAAGGTCACACAGCTAATGAATGTCTGATCCTGGATTATAACTCAGGTCTTCTTAACTGCAGGCTCAGAGCTCTAGTCACTGTGTCACCTAGCTATCCCTGTGTCAAATTCAAGAATAAATGGATATACAATAATGATCATTGATTATCATTATCGTTGTATGACCCAACACATATGACTTGACTTCTCTGTGCTTTAAATAACTTGCACTGATTTCTCTACAAAGACATGGAAGGGTTGAGATTTGCATTGCAAATCATACTTGCAATGCAAATACATGCAAATGATACTTCATACACTGAGTATCATACCTGAGTAATATATAGCTCCTTCTTTATGTATTCTTCTATTTGTTCTTCTATAATCATATTTTGTTACTATTTTTGTGTGACACAATTGGGGTTAAGTGACTTGCCCAGGGTCACACAGCTAATGTGTCAAGTGTCTGAGGCTGGATTTGAACTCAGGATCTCTTGACTCCAGAGCTGGTGCTGATCCACTGTGCCACCTAGCTGCCCCTTAGAATCACATATTTAGAAATTGAGGAGACCTTAAAGGTCAATTAATCTGGTCATCTCATTTTGCAGATGAGGAAACTTGGCCTCAGAGAGAGGAAATGTCTTGCACAACTTAACACAGGTTCTAAGTAGCAGAGTCATCATTACACCCAGATGACACTTCAAATCATAAGGCACAACGTATAACAGCCTTTGATTTTCCGTTTATGTTAGTGCTCTGTGAAAGTCCAAGGAAAAGATATCATACATTGGGCCAATGCACCCACAGCTGGAGAAAATAAATTATTTCCTCAGGTAGAGAAATCATGTACACCTATAAATGAGTATTTAAAACTCTTTAAGGAAGCCATCCATTCCTAGGCAATTCTCTTGCATGCCATAAATCCTGTGCTGACCTACTGAAGAAGCTTATATTTTACACAAGACAAAGACTTATTTCACTCATGTGCCCATGTATTCATTTATCACTATGGCAGCAATGCTGTCCAATATTCATATTAAGCACTGGATTTATTGGTTTTGAATGATGGAAGGAAGAGCCTCTTGTCTTCATGACTGGAGCATAAAAAACAAACACACAAACAAACAAACCAAAAACAATCTTCTGTTAGCCATCACTCTTTTCACGCCGGATCTGTGTACTGAGTTTTCCAGCATGAAAAGGATCTTCACCTGGGCCATGAAGCATGGGCCATTATTGCATGGGCCATTATTCCTTATTCATAAAACTCAGGCAGAGAGATAGACAAATAAAGATGGAAACAGGGAAAGAAACAGAATCAGAGATAGAGAGGCAGAAACAGAAACACACAGAGATACAGGAAATTTATTAAGCACTAGGCACCAGATACTGTGATCAACACTTGGAATACAAATACAAGCAAGCAGGAGAAACCTTCCCTTGAAGAAGTTTACATTCTAATGAAGGAAGACAAGACATAACTATTAAACATACCATGGTGGTGGGAAGGGCTGACATATCCGTCATGGAGGAAAAGAAGAAGACCAATGGATAAAGTCAGCATCGGAGTGGAAGAGAGAACTGCTAGATCATTCTGGACAAATATTTCTGGAGTCAATTAATCATTTTTTTTCAGTCTTGTCTGACTTTTCATGACCCCATTGGAGATTTTCTTGGCAAAGATACTGGAGGGGTTTGCTACTTCCTTCTCCAGCTCATTTTACAGATGAGGAAAATGAGGCAAACAAGGTAAATCGACTTGCCCAGGGTCACACAGCCAGTAAGGATCTGAGGCCATATTTGAACTTAGTTCTACATTACTTCAAACCCAGTGCTATATCTGCTGCACCATCTAGCTGCCTTAATTCTGCAGTATTCTAGGCAAACATTCATCATTTGGGGTCCTGGGCCACAGGATGGTTACTTCTCCATGGTGGCAAGGGGAGGACAGAAATCCCAGATTCAATTGCAAAATAGGAGGAGTTGAAGGAATTGGTGATATTCAACTTTGACAACATATCAAAGAAGTCATGCTTCCCATCTTTGAGCAGCAAGAGGATTCTTGAGTGAAAGTGACATCCTATATTTTTGATTTACCTTCAAAAGACAGTGACAGAGGAGGGAAGACAAGATGTGAAGAAATTCACTTAATCTTGTTATCAGGAGAAACTTGCAAAAATTAGAGCTATCCATAAGTGGAATAGACTGCCTCCATAGGTAGTGGGCTTACTCTCATTTGAGGTTTTCAATAAAAGTATTGATGGTCACTTGTTGGATATATGGCAGAGAAGCCTTTGTCTGCCCCAGCTTGCACTAACTGGTTGCTGAGATAGCTGAAATCTTGGGATTTTGTGATTCTATATTTGAAAGGAAAAAGGAGGGCAGGGATACCACTCCTTTAAAATATCTAACTAGGTAGATAGATGACTATAGTCATACATTTAGCAAACAGATAAATTTTGGAGGAAGAGGTATACATTTTAGTTTAAAAATAATAGCAGTTTATCACTCAGGCTCCAAATATTACAAAATTGCCTGGTGGCATTTGGCAAAACTATCATTAGCATAATTCTGTGCCTAGAATAGGTCTAATGAATATTTTATGAGTCTTAAAACTATAATAACTTCTTTTAAAAATATCATCATTTTATATAAAAAAAATAAATTTTCTACTTCCAGAAAATAAAAGGATAGACTACAATGGGCAAAATGTTCATGATGGGTTAGCTTAGGTACTGTCCAGTCTAAAGATGGAGTGGGATTGGCCTGCTGCCCTCTGGAGGTCAGTCAGGCTCCTTGCAACACATCTCATAATATTTGTTTTTCTATGAAAAGTTGTACCAGAGAAATGGGGAAAAAATGGGAACAAAATGTCACTTGTTACAACTGGAGTGGTTTGTTTCAATGAACATTTTTATTTGTAGCTCTCAGGGCATTCAAAAATAGTAATAAAGGTGTGTCTCTCTATTAGAAATCAGGGATAGATACAGAGAATGGACCAGTGATTTCACTGAGATATGAACAGATACCAGGAAGTAATGTCTTTCTACCAATGGAGGTTGGAATTTTCTCTGCAACTTATAATCTTAGAGAATTTCCAAGAAGACTAAGCAATCAAGAGACATTTTCTGAGTAACCCAGTAAATATGTGTGTGAGACAGGTGTTGGACAGAGGCTTTTTTGCTCTTTCCATTTATAGAATCAAAACAGATGCAAAGTAACGTCGAGAGTGGTTACAAATTTAAGTAAACATATGAATGCTAAATTGCGCCATCAAATTGTCTACAGTTAGGCAACAGTCATTTATTGAGTGCTTACTGTGTGCCAGGATGTGCTATCCACGGGATATAAAAAGAAAGACAAAACTAGTTTAAAATATAAGTAGTTACCAGGGGAAAAAAAAGGAGAGAAGACATAAAGAGAGAATAGTATAGCAAATTTTCAGTCTAGTCCAAAATCAGATTTTTGAGTTTTCTATCAGATAATAGTGTTCTGTTTAGAATAAATGTTGAATTGATTTAAATAGGAGTTAGATAATCCTGGACAATTTGTAAAGAGTTTCTGAGTTAATGTAAGGAATGAATTGTTGCATGGTAGCTAGCATACATTATTTAGCATCAGAAACACCTTGGTTTACAATCCTGCCTTCAATAGCTCTATGGCTGACCACAGGAAACTCATTTCACATCTGTGACTGTTTCCTTATCTCTAGACTGGGGGTGATGATATTAGAACCTACTTAACAGTATTGTTATAGATCAAATGGGATAGCCTCTATAAAGCACTTTTAAACATGCAAGTGGAATAGGCATATGAGCTAAAACAATAGGAATAATAGTGATTACTATTACTTATATTGTATTTTGAGGTTTATGAAGACTTTCCCATGAATTATTTCATTCGAGCTGCACAAATATACGAGGCAGCTATAATTATTATTTCCACTTTACAGATAAAGATATAGAAAGAGGTTAAGCAATTTCCCTAAAGTCACAGACCTAGTATCTGAGGCTGTAATTTTAATGGAAAATTAAAAAAAAATTGTTATTGGCTTATCACCCACCTCAAAAGGTTTAACGCCACTTTATACTGATCATGTTTAAAATTATCAAATTTCCTATGTGATGAACAATGACAATGCCACTTGTAGTCTCTTTTTCCCTTCCCAAAGGACTCATGGAGACCAAAATCATTCTTCCCAAAAGGCTTGTATGCCGTTGTTTTTCTAGAAGCTCTTTTTGATGATGATTCAGTCAGGGTGAAACCCACAGCATTTTTTTTTGGTGGGATGGCAGTGTCTTGCATGAGGGAACAGATCCCTTAAGTAGAGTTGTAATATATTCTTATTGTTTTGTGGACATGTGGCACAATCACTGTCTTGAAATACTTGTCTTGTGGAAGAGGAATTAGACATGAGTTTGGTCCTTGAAGACAAAACCAAAAGCAATACTTGGGAGGTACAAAGAGAGAAATTGAGGTATGATGTCAATGGAGGAAAAGTAAACAAGCAAATAAACAAAATCCCAATGCTTAGAGCTGCTCTAAAGTGTTCTTGGCTGCATTGAGAGGAAGTAGACACCCCTTATCTGACCACTTATTTGATATTATATAGACCAGATCCTTTTTTGGTTGTATGTTGGGCTAGATGGCTACTTCCAGCTTGGACATTCTGATGTGCAGATGACAAATAAAATCAGATGTAAGGAATATTCTTACTTGGAGCTTTTTCCATATGGTAGGAACTCCTGGAAATTATAATATGCTGATATAGACAACACAGTTGAGAGTCACCTCCATCTGTCACAGGAGGACTTGGGTAGAAGAATTTCAGTATGGCACAACATAGATCATGTCCTCTGAAATGCAAGTCCATATGTAAAACTCTAAAATCAGATGGCTATACAGCTGTTGCAGGAGTGAGAATTTAACCTTGATACAAAATGTCCCCACATAAATGAGAACACACTGGGACCAAGACGTAAAGAAATCATTTTTCCATAAGATAGACAACTCCAACTTTTCATTTCAATGTCATTGAGTCAATCAAGCACAGACAACAAGCATTTTTGAAGCATTTACTATGTGTTTGATACTATTCTAGAAGAAAAAAAAGGTGAAATCTTTTCCATCAAGCAGCTATTCAAAATTCTGAATTTGCACATTCCCTTATGTGACTGTAACCTTACTTTTCATTCACACCATGAACTCCAATCATTTGACCCCTCAATTTGCTCCTAGGCCATCTCCCCTGCTCCAACCACTCTTTCCTCTTTTCCACATTTTTCCCTGCTTGTGAGTCAATTTGACTCTCCACTGTCCTCCACTCTAGTTCTCAGCCCCTTATTATCATTTCCCTGGTTGCTGTTTCCCAAGCTTCATTATTGGATCACTCCTATCTTCCACTTCCTTTCCTCCTACACACGTGTAGCTGAGTGAAGGTGAAAAAAAAATCATGCAACTTCTCTAACCGGTTGCACTGAAAATTTATTTTATACAGCCTCACCTGGGCCCTCACTGCTTCTAGGTAATCTTATTATACCCCATTTATCAATGCACTGTCCCACTCTCCACAAATGCTCTCCCAAATCTCCTTAAATTGCTAATCATTCCCTATCTCCCCACTCTCTCACTTGAGAACCTGGAGTCATATTTTACAGAAAAAAATAGTTCATATGCTGTGATCTCCTTTTTCTCCCCTCTTAATAATCTTCTATCAATCATATTCCTTCTGTCATGTGATGTCTCACATGATTTGATGTCCTTACTCCTTATCAAGGCTGACCTGTCTCTATATTCAGGAAATCTCATTCCATTTTTTCTCTTTCAACAGATTACCCCTTCTGTCACTCCACTCTATTACATTTCGTCAACCACCGTATGTCTGTTGATTATTTCCTACTGCTTAAAACATACTCATCTTTTCCCCTTTCTCAAAACTCTTTGCTTGTTCCTTCCATTCCTGCTAATTATTGCTATATATCTCTTCCCTGATTTGTGGCCAAAATACTTGAAAAGACCATATATGATAGGTACTTCCGCTTTTCTCCTCTCCCTCTCAACCTCTTATAATCCAGCTTCTGATTGCATCTTGCAATTGAAACTGTTCTCTCCAAAGTTACCAATGTTTCTTGATGGCCAAATCCAATGACCTTATCTCAATCCTCATTCGCTTTGACCTTTCTGTAGCCTCTGACATCATTGATCACATTCCCTTCTATGATTCTTTTTTCTCTTTATTATCTGGACACCACTCTCTTCTGGTTCTTCTCTTCCTATCTGATCACTCTTTTTCTCCCTCCTTTGCTGAATTCTCATCCAGATCACTCCCTCTAAATATAGGTGTTTCCCAGGCTTCTGTCATTGGCCTTTTTCTCTTCTCCCTCTCCTCACTTGATGACTCATCAGCCCCCATGGGTGTAATTAATTATTATATTGATGATTCTCAAACCTATCTTGCTGTAAACTCTCTGCTGACTGACAAGTATGCCTCTCTAACTGCCTTTCAGACATCTCAAACTGAACGTCCAGTAAACGTATTATTCTCAAAATGCCCAAAACAGAACATGTTATCTTTTCCCCTAGTCCATCACCACCTCCTACCTTCCTTATTCCTGTAAAAAAATAGGACCATAATCCTGGTCCCTCAGATTTGCAATCTAATTCTCATCCTCAACTCCTCACTATCTGCCACCACCAGTATCCAATCTATTGCTACTGCCTGTCAATTTCGCCCTTACAAAAGCTCTTGTTGCCTTCTCTGCCCTGACATTGTCACCACTCTGATGCAAGTCCTTATCACCTCATGGATGGACTACTTTAGTAGCCTGCCTCCTCTTGCTTCACTCTAATCCATCCTCAATTCAGCCACCAAAGTGATTTCACAAACCATAAGTCTGGCTATATCACAGCTCCTCCACACTCAACAAACTCTAGTGACTCCCTATTGCCTCCAGAATCAAATACAAATGCTCAGTTTGGCATTCAAAGTCATTTGAAATGTAGGGCATTCTCTCTTTTCCAGTCTTCCTATATATTACTCCCACCATATACTCTTTAAAACAGTGACACTGGACTTCTTGCTGACCCGCAAATAAAACAGGCCACCACAGTCTTTTCTTTGACTGTCCTCCTTGCCTGAAATTCTCTCCCTCCTTATCTCCACCTGCTAGTTTCTCTCGCTTCCTATAAGTCCCAATTAAAATTCCATACTTTATAGGAATACTTTCCCAACAGACCTTAATTCTAGTGCCTTCTGTCTCATTAACTTTTCATTTATCCTCAATATAGCTGTAATATAGCTTGTGTGTATATTTATTTGCTCATTTCCTCCCCACTAGATTGTAATTCCCTTGAGGGCAGGAATTATCCTTTATCTCTTTTTGATTTCCTAGAACTTAGCACACTGTCTTACACATGGTAGGTGTTGATAAATAGATATTTATTAACTGACTTGCTTACAGTTAGATGCACATACACACATACATATGCAGTCAGGGATATTGTAAAGTTCAAACGAGATAAGGGATGTAAAGCAATTTGCAAACTTTAAAGTGCTATATAAATGATAGCTATAACAATAATAATAAAAAAGATTGTTTTTATTATCATTATTAGCCTCCAGTCACCAAGCCTCTCTTGAGACTTTTCTTGTACTCCTAGGTCTAAGCAATTTTAATAGAACTATTAAAAGTGGTGCTAGTAAATGTTTAATGATAAGTTTTGTTTTGTTTTGTTTTTGGAAGGGAGAATGTATACACAAATACAATTTTAATTTTATGTATTGTTAACATTTATAAGCAAAACCATAAATCTAGCACTAATTTGTAGACATTGACATTTTCTAAGACATAAAGGCTCATACTGAAAATTGAACACCCAGCAATCCAGAGCTGGTTAGAATTGACTCTACTCCACCCATGTAAAGGTCAATCAGCAAGCATGGCATTTGTTAAGTGTGCCAGGTACTATATATACACCAAATTCAATGTTATATTTTGAGGGCTCTCTAGTAACTGAAGGTGTCATTTCATGTAAGGAATTATATTTGAATAGAATCCTTTAATTGGATTCCAAAATGCAGAGGCAGGGAGGGAGTCTTATGTAGGCATGAAGTGCATAGCCCATACAAAGGTGTGGATGCAAGAGATGAATGGCTTGTGTAAGCACCAAATCAGATAGTTGGCTGGTAGGAAGAGTGAGTGCTTGAAAGGACAGACTGTGCAATCAGTGAGAAAGGAAAGATAGAACCAGACTAGAAGAATATTTCAAAACAGAGTCTTTAGAACTGGAAAGAATTACACTGGAGGATGATTGGTGTTGCTCTGGAAAGAAACTCAGAGGTCAAACTAGGCCAGTGTCCTTATTTTAAAATTTGGAAATTGGCAAAGAGAGGGCAAATTACATGATCAATGTCATACAAGTTTTAAGGGTAACTTTGGTATTATATAGTTCCCGCCCCTAGTCTACAGCTATGATAATTTCACATTTGAAAAGAAAAGGCCCCTTAATTATACACACACACTCACACAAGAGAGTTTTTTTTTTTGGTTGGATTCATTAACTTACAATTATCTTTCCTAATATCATTCTTGAACTTGGCCTCAACACAGTTAACTCATCACCTGAGCAATGAGCAAAATAAAGCATCTTAGTGACCCTCACTAGCTTTCTTATCCTGAAAAGTGCTGCAGCCTTTGAATATGATTGATTCTCCCTTTTCTGACTTACTTTTCAGGAAGTTTATTTTTTTTTTACTGTTTTCAGGGGTGGTGATTCTCAAGAAGCAAGCTTCTCTTAATTTGTGTGAAGGAGATGTCATATTTCAAAAGCAACTAACAGGATATTACATGAAGGTGCTTCAGCATTTCATATTAATATCTGGGGAAATTTCTTAAAAGGAAGGGAGAATTGTCAATGTACATAAGCTTTGTATATAACACCTACCAGAACTCATTTGGCCTCTGAGATATTATATCCTTAAACATCTGATATAAATAATCCTGAGTCATCCCAGAAAGGAATTGTATAAAAGAAAGGCCAATATAATATCGTGATCTTGCTTGTTGTAGGCACTTATTTGCATAGAAGTTGCCCCTACCTCTAGTAGAATGCAAACCTCTTGGGGGCTGGGACTATTTCACACTTGGTTGTATTCCCAGGACCTAACTTAATTCATTGCATATAGATGGTACTTCAAATTGATTGTACTTCCTGGAATCATGACATAATGGAAATATTGAGTCTGCAGTCAGAAGAAACACAGGTTCATGTGCTGAGGTTGAGAAATATGAGTTGTCATATCCAGTGAATATCATCTACCTGTGAATATAATCAAACCTCTTTATTTCTCTGTTTCCTCATCTGTAAAATGGGATAAAGACATCTATATTTCTTAATGCTCATGCAAATTCTGAGGCTTTTTGTGGTAATGTCTGGCATGATTTGCAAACCTGAAAGGGATCTATCCTGGAACTTTGCTAGAAAATGTTGCATTTATTTCTATTAAATCAATTAATAATATGTATATTAAGCATTTCCTGGGCCCTGGGAATATGAAGGAAAAGAGAGTCTGCCTTAAAGAAACGTTATTATATTCTATAAAAGAAATAATCCTCTACCAATATTCTTTGTAGGCATATATATATTTGGTGCTGGTTATAACATATAGACCATTGTATTCATGGCTTCAGTCATGCTCCTCTTTATAGCTTGGCCATCTTCTCACCTTGCCTTTCCTTCCTCACATTTTCCAGTTCTGGGACCATAACTAAGTCACAACTGTCATTGTTACTGGAAAGGGTGTATCAATCTACTCCTCAATGTCCCGGTCATTTTCCAAACCATAACATCTCACCTTAGTTACCATCCCCCTATATATGTAATTGCCCCTTAGTATCCTATTAGAATGCAGGTTCCATGGGGTCAATGACATAAGTATAGAGATGGGTACATTATAGATAGATATGCATATATTATATATGTAAATGTACTAGATATAAAGATATAGATATATATCTATATATGTATTTTTTCTATTTCTTCTTTTCTTCTTTCCTTTCATTAAGTCATTATTATTTGTGGACATTCTATATATCCTATTTTATGGACCAAGATTGTGTTGTTGTTTTTACTTTATTGCATCTTCAATAGTCAGGGCATACAACACAAATTCAATTGAAAATGCATCAATTCCTACTATGTTCCAGTTCCACTTTATATATGTGTGTGTGTGTGTGTAGATATAGATATAGATATATGAGTGTGTGTATGTATATATAATGTGTGTACGTGTATATATACATATATACACATATATATACATATATATACCAAAAAAGTCATAAATACAAGATATTTGAGGGGAGCACAAATATCTGGGGCAGGGGCAAATAATGAAAGGCCTACAAGCAAAATATGGCACATAAGCTGATTGTATAAAGGAACAGTGGGGGTCCAAGAAGAGATTCAGAAGGGAAATATTCCACATAGGGAGAGGAGCTCAGAGTGAACAATTAATTGAGACTTTTACCTGTATTGAATAATAGTGCCAAACATTTCAGGGTACTTGTGCAGGGAAAGATTTCTGCAGGTGAGAACACTCTGTAGGTGAGAACACTCACCTGAGATTCCATATGCCCACTAGGCCACCTGTCTCCTTGCAGGTTAGCCTTCTCTATCCTCTTTGGATCCCAAGGCCTGCTCAAGAAAAAAAAATCCAATACAATTGCAAAATTCCCTGCACTGTATAGAACATTTTATTATTGATGCTGTGGTTTGGGCAAAGATTCAATAAGATGAAGTCCTTTCCAAAATGAAATTTATTATCTAATAGATGTGAGGACTACGGTAGCCTCACTACCCCTCTAAATGATTCAGACAAGGAGGCTCAAATGCCCTAAGTCTTTGACAGGGTTTTCAAAGTAAGGTATGTAGTAACACCCTCAAAAGTTCCATTTTCCTACCTATGGGAGTCTGAATACCAATTAGTTACCAATGCCCCCATCTACACCCATAATATCCCCAGCAAGATTTGTCACTTATCCCCAAAGCTTGACTTGTACAGCAGGTCAAGGATATCCACTCAGTTTTCCCCAAACTTGATCTTTCTTGTCTTAAATAAGAACTTTTCAAAAATCCACCACACCTTACTGGTTTGAGTGGCCAATTCCACCAGTGGACTTGACCTGTGTACATCCTTCTTAACTGTCCTTTCTTGCTGTATTTTGTTGACTAAAGTTGGCTTATTTTAATTTCTCTCTGCTAATTCTGGATTCTGTTTTGTGATGATCTATTTCCTAGTATGATATCTTGGAATCCTGAACCTCTGTCAAGCTGAATTAAAACAATAGGAATATGAGACATAGGTACAGATTACTAAATAATATTCAATAAAAACATAAAGTACAGAATATTCTCATGAAGGAAAGAAACACGTATTTATTAAGAAACTAATATCTGACAAGCATTATAGTAAGCCCTGGGAAAACAAGAAAGGGGAAAAAAAATCTATTCTCAAGGACCTCACATTAAATTGGGGAAGACAGTATGCTAACAACTATGTATAAAAAGCTTATATTCAGGGTCAATTGAAGACAACCCATAGAAGAAAAACACTATAAGGAAGATTGGCAAAGGTATTTTATATAACATGGAATTTAGTTGGTATTTGAAGGATATCAGGGAGGGCAGGAGATAGGGATGAGGAGAAAGAAAAATACAATATTAGGAAACAGTCAGGGACAATGCATATGAAATGCCTTTTATGAGCTTTCAATGAGGAGGCCTTTAATATCAGATCAGAGTGCATGAATATGAGTAATGTATAAGAAAAAAAAGACTAGAGGGGGGGAAAGAATAAATTATGGAAGGTTTTGAACTCCAATTGGAGCATTTTTAATTGATCCTTGAGGTGATATGGAGCTACATTTGTTTATTGAATGAAGAAGGAGCTCATGAAATGATCAGACCTGCACTTTAGCAAAATGTTTATGATATCTTGACTAGATAATGTACTGGAGTAAATAAGGGGGCATGTAGGAGAGATGTTATGAAGTGCATTTGGCAACAGTTTGGATGTGGACAGTGATAGAAAGTGTAGAGTATAGGATGACATCTAGTTTGCTAGAGAACTATAGACTTGATGATGCCCTCACTAGTAATGGAAAATTTAGGAGAAGGTGGGGCAACTAGGTAGCACACTGAATAGAATACCAGACCTTGAGTCAGGAAGACTTATTTTCCTGAGTTTAAATCTGGCCTCAGATACTTATTGGCTGTATGACTCTGTACAACACACACTTAACTCTGTCTCAGTTTCCTCATCTGTAAAATAAACTGGAGAAGGCAATGGCAAAACACTCCAGTATCTTTGCCAAGAACATCCCCAAGTGGAATCACAAAGTGTCATAGATGACTGAAATGACAGAACAGCAAAGGAGGAAAAGAGGTTGTGGAGGGGAAAGAGAATGTGTTCAGTTATGAATATGTTTATTTTAAGATATCTATTAAACATCCATTTTGACATATGTAAAGGGAAGTTAAAGATTTGACTTTGAAGTTCAGTAGAGAGGTCCAAAAAGTGTAGATAGATTTGAGAATCATCAGCATAGAAATGACAATTAGATTCATGGAAGCTGATGATCTCACCAAGTGCAATTGTATAGAACAAGAAGAGGAGAGAGCTCAGGACAGGATTACATAATCCCTAGGGTTAATGGACATGATATGGATGAAGATCCATCAAAGTAGAATGTGAAGATATGGTCCAGTAGGTAGGAGGAGAGTCAAGAAAGAGCAACATTACGCAAATCCAGAGAGAAGGGAACATCAGGCAAAAGAAGATGATGAATAGTGTCAAAGGCTGAAGAGAGATCAAGAAGAATGAAGACTCAGAAAGTACTGTTGGCTTTGGCAGTTAGGAGATCATAGGCACCTTTGGAGAGAACAGATTCATTGAATGATAATGTTGAATACCAGATTGTCAAATATGAAAGAGAGGAGTGGAAAGGAAGTGCAACCTCTAATTATGGAAGACTTTGTCAATTAATTTAACTACACAAGGGAAGAGAAATGTGGTATAAAAGGTGTGAAGTAATAGATGAATCAAGTAAGGGTTTTCTTAAAATGTGGGGAGCATGGGCATGTTTGTAGGCAGTAAAGAAGCAAATATTACATAGGGAGACATTGAAGAGAAATGAGAGTGGGGATGAAAGAGAGGACAATAGTCTGGAGAACAAGAGTTGGAATGGGATCACTTATGTCTGTAATAGGGATCTGTCTTATTATAGAGAAGGGTCTTCTTTTCCTGTGAAATGGGATAAAATATTCATTAGCCATAGAGGCATCTGATGTGAGATGAGTAGGAAGGGGCAAGGGGAACTTTCCACAAATGTTTTCTTTTTTCCAGTGAAATTTGGAGCAAGTTGTCCCCTGAAAGAGAGGTAGTGGTGGGGGGAGAGGGAACCATGGGGGAGTTAAGGAGGAATGAAAATATTTGGAAAAGATGTGGTGGTGAGTGGAATAGTGAATTCATTAGGGAGGTATAAAAGGATTGCCTCACTACAATGAGGATCTAGTTCAGAATATGTAACATAAATTTATACTAGACTCAGTCAGCATGGTTTCTAGATTTTTGCCAACCTTGTTCTGCAGAACATCAGTGTGAATTAAGGTAGCAGATGATGAGAATAATGCAAAGCTGGACTAGGCATGGAAAGACAGGGAAGTGAAGCAAATATAGCCAGTGAAGGGGTGATGGCCTGACAATGACCTGAGGATTATTTTTAAAAAACTGAAAATGAGGTTTCAAGGGGAGTAGAAACAGAAGGTGTACACATGTGAACATATTGTAAAAATTCAGAGCACCAGGACTGGAACTGAGAAAAGTCTCAAGGAATAAAAACTGCAACTCCAGGCACTTCCCTTAGGTTGCTGATTCTGAGAGGAAATGACCAGATAGAGGAAGGAGCTACCAGCATGAGAAGGCTGCTGGGTCATGATGGAGAAAGATGTCCAGGAGAGTTGGGAGTGGAGGGCTGTGTGGAATGAAGAAGGGAACCAAGATCCATTCTGTGATTCTAAATCTAGAAATGTATTAGCTAGGAAGGTGACAATATGTTTCTTTTTACTATTTCATCACATGTGGTCTTTTCATAATACAAAAATGAATGAGATCTTTTAAAGTCTCATTTTTTTGTTTCTCATTTCTCTATTCTGACCTCTTTTTATGCTAGCTTTGTGTTAAAAAAAAAGTAAAGAAAACTATTCTTCTTTTCTTTCTTTTTTAAAGTGTTTATTGTTTGGTACAAATAATCTGGAGGCTTTAATGTGTTTTTCAACACTGGGATTCTTTGTTAGCTTTTAAGTATATAAAAATGTCCCTCCTTCCCCAAAGTGCAGGGCAGAATGGGTTATTACTGACATTCCAGTGAATTAGATTACTTAAAGAAAAGGGGGGAGGGAGAGAGAAAGAATTAGATTGTGAAAATGCCCAGCCACTGTAGATATCTAGCTGACTGAACATTTATAGCCTCTTTGCCATTAAGGTAAGTTAAATTCACCAATAAGGAGCTATTTAAAAAAACATCTGGATAATGAGAATTGTTAAACTCACCCAAATGAATTTCACCTAACTTTAGACAATGGAAAGAAACAGGAATAATTGAAGAGGAAGACAATATGAAGGACAACAAGTTAATCATTACAAGCATAAGTCTGCTGTAGTGCAAAGAACATTGAACTTAGAGTCAGGAAAAACTGGATTGAAAACCTGACTTGGACACTTTCTGGCTGTATGTTTGTGGTTAAGCAATTTATGAAGAAGGAGAAGGGGAAGGAGGAAGAGGAGGAGAGAAAGAAGGAAAGAAAGGAAGGAAGGAAGGAAGGAAGGAAGGAAGGAAGGAAGGAAGGAAGGAAGGAAGGAAAGAAAGAGTAAATCTCAAGAGTTTTAAGGTCCTGAGTCTCAAGTAAAAAGGACTGTTTCCCATTCTTTGTGGTGTTTTCCTATCACCCAGACAAGGCAATTAAACACTCTATTGTTGATTTCCCTTTTCAAATCTAAGATTGGCATTCCACAATAGTGCCCTCTGAATCTACTAAGTAAATCTTGAAATTCAGGTTTATGTAAATCTCATTTGCAACAGGATGTTTACTTCCCATGTACCACTGAGACAGAGAGGACCTGAATCTTTCTATCATTTAATGGCTAGATCTACAAAACTAGAGTCTTTAGAAGTTAATACCAGCTAATTAATCCAGCCCATTAGCCCCAAACCTCCCTGAATGCTGAAAGTACTGCTAATGTAATAAGCTTCTCAGTTAATGGAGTCAGAGCTTACTTCAGAGAACAGGCAGTGCCTCATTCATTACTTTAATCAACTGTCCGCAACACTTCACATACAGTATATATCCTGACGGAGAAGCCATAAAGATGAATGGGAATGTTCTGTTTCATTAAGTTAAAAAAAACTTTATGTTGTCCAGATTTTAAGAAGAAAGCAAAGAAATAAACAGTCATTGGTGGAAGTGAGAACCTAGAGAAAAACACTGATCTGTATTTTCTAGCCTGAGAAAGCTTTCCAGTGCCATGAGAGGTTAAGTAACTGATCTGGGATCATGGAGTAGTTGGTTGTTGTCCTTCGTTCTCAAAGTGAATCCAAATGAGATCACTATGTTGGGGTCAAGGTAGAGTGTGCCTGACTGCAGATATCAAGCCAACATGAGCTCAGAAGGCTCTACCACAAATTGGGCACAAATAGTCCATATGAGCATTTGGAACAGAAATATCTCTAAATTTGTGCATTTCATGTTTCTTTTGAGCTACTGAAATTTTGCTTTGCTCATGGAGTACAGCACCTTCTTTAGTGCAGGCATGCCATGCTGGGTAGTCCTGGGCCAGTGTCTCCCTTATCTTACAATTGATTCCAAAGTTCTTCACAGAGATCCTGACAGGGTTCTTGTATTGCTTCTTCTGTCCTCCATGTGAGCGCTTATCTTCTGTGAATTTTCCATAAAATATTCTTTCAAGCAAATATGTGTTTGGCATTTGAACAATGTGGCCAGCACATTGGAGATGCACTCTCTGCAATACAATCTGAATGCTTGGCAGTTCAGCTAGAGACAGGACTTCACTGCTTAGCACCTTATTTTTCCAAGTGATCTTCAAAATATTCCCAAGGAAATTCAAATAGAAGCAATTCAGTTTCTTAGCATGGTGTTGGTATACTGTCCAGGTTTCACAGGCATATAAAAATGAGGTCAGCACAATGGCTTTGTAGGTCTTCAGTTTGGTAGGCAGTCTAATACTCTCTCTCTCATTTCCTTCCTTCCTTCCTTCCTTCTTTCCTTTCTTCCTTTCTTTCTTTCTTCCTTCCTTCTTTCCTTTCTTTCTTTCTTTCTT